>NC_092158.1:78593514-78725836 GCF_045791955.1 Oncorhynchus clarkii lewisi
GTGGTCTGTCTGATAGTAATGCATTTCACAGGCAGTCAGAGAGAACAGTGGGATGTCCGCTGAGATTCTCTTGCCTGTTGCCTAGAGAGAATGTAGGCCAGTGGTTCAAAAGACATACACACGCATAATCACCACCTACACGTTTAGGTTAATAGCGCAAACAACCTCACTCCTACATGAATACATAGCAAATGTATTCATAGGAGGTATCCACAAGTGTACAAACATCACAGACTGGTGAAACTGTGGGAAAAGTACAACTTTTTAGGATGGCACAGAGGCATGCATGCATCCCCTACTCCATCAATATCAAACATGCAACTTTACTAGATATCAAAGGCCCGGCTGTCATATATATATGACTGCTGTGCTAGCACATCAGAAAGTACAGAAAATATTTAGTTTGACAGGAGTTATGGAGGAGCCTTATGGGTGTAATCTAAACTATAGAGAGACCCAGGTGGGTGTAAAGAATGCCACTGACGGAATGTATCTGCCAGCAGAATGGTCCTAGGAATGTGATGCCGTCACAGCTGAGGGGGTCAGGAGCAGTTGCCTGGATGGTTGGGGGGATTATGAGGGATGTAGGGTGGTTGGGCAGGGTACGAGAACAACGCAGCCTCAGTGCAGCAGTCGCCCCTCTCTCTACCACACACCACCCCAGGGTCATGACCCCCAGGGCTCCTTGAAAGCAGTTGCTGCCTGGTACTCCCTCTGTCTGGCTGTATCCATGTAAAGACATACATCATCAGGTAATGGACTTGATCTTTGACCTTTTATTGTGGACATTCATTATATTATGACTTTTAAACCTGTCAATGTGTGTGCCGGTATTGTCCTGTCCTGTGGTCTATGATGATTTTAATGATGTGATGGTTAGGGTTGCAAAACTACTGGTTTAGCAAAGTTACCAGAATCTATGGCAATCTGTGGTAACTTTGGTAATTTATACTTTAATAACTTTTTAAAAAATGTGTTCATATATAGTATTACATTTTTCTATATGTGTCCATATTGTCCATGAGTTTCTAGTGGATAGACAACATGGTTCAAGAGAAAATGGTGTAATTAATGAAAAAAAGCATCAAATCAACAATGGAATTGTTTTCTATTAACTCTGCAACTCTTCCAACTATTGACTTTTTCACAACTGCCACCAGTTTGGTGCCAAAAGACAGACATATTTACATAGTAAAAAATCTAAGTGTATAAAAAAGAAAGGATATTTCATGCTGAAACCCTCATATTAAACACCAAAGGTATTCACTAAGTTGACAGTATTTTTAGGATAATGTTTTACAGCTTTGTCATTCTATTATGTATTTGAAAATCATCTTATTTAAAAAAAATATATCTTATTTTATTATTTCATATATAAGGCCACACAGAGGGCCAGAGATAATTACAGACATCTGTGATAATCTTAAGCACCCAAAAAGGCCACTAGAAGTCATGTGATAAAATAAAATAAATACTTGAAAGTAACCCAAATTCTGGTAGTTACTGGTAAACTTAAGTTACCACGATGTGAATATGTCAGCTTAAACGCTGTGTATGTGAATATGTCAGCTTAATTGGAAAGTTACCTTGAAAAAAAACACAGCCAGCTGTCCAGCGTACTGCGCTACGGATAGAATCACGGCCTACAAATATAATTCAGAAAGTCATTTTACAACTTGTTATCTCAGAAAGTTACATATTGCTCACCTTTCCCTTACTGTAACGATCGTTGAATGAAGGAGTGGAGCAAAACGCAGCGTGAAAGTGTTCATGATAAATTTAATACTCTAAACACTCAAACAAAATAACAAAGAGGGAAAACCAAAACAGTCCTGTCAGGTGCAGACACTAAACAGAAAACAACTACCCACAAAACCCAAACGAAAAAGGACAACTTATATATGATCCCCAATCAGAGACAACAATAGACAGCTGCCCCTCATTGGGAACCCCACCAACATAGAAATAAAGAAACTAGAATGCCCACCCTAATCACACCCTGGCCTAACCAAAATAGAGAATAAAAACCTCTCTATGGCGTGACAGTACCCCCCCCAAAGGTGCGGACTCCGGCCGCAAAACCTGACTCTAAAGGGGAGGTTCCGGGTGGGCATCCCTTCACGGCGGCGGCTCTGGTGCGGGACGTAGACCCCCCTCCACCCGCAGATCCCTCCGCTTTGGTGGTGGCCCTGGTGCATGGACCTTCACTGGAGGAACCGGGCCGCAGATCATCGCCGGAGGAACCAGACCACCGATCATCGCCGGAGGCTCCGGACTGGGGACCGTCGCGGCAGGCCAGCCAGGACGGGTTGTGCCAGCTCTACGCTGGGGACCGTCGCTGCAGGCCAGCCAGGACGGGTTGTGCCAGCTCTACGCTGGGGACCGTCGCTGCAGGCCCCGGACTGGGGACCGTCGCTGGAGGCTCCAGGCTGGGGACCATCGCTGGAGGCTCCGGACTGGTGACCGGCTCTGGTGGTTCCGGACTGGGAAACATCGCCGGAAGCTCTGGACTGGGAACTGTCGCTGGAAGCTCTGGACTGGGAACTGTCGCTGGAGGCTCCGGACTGTGGCCCGTCGTTGGAGGTTCCGGACTGTGAAACATCGCCGGAAGCTCTGGACTGGGAACTGTCGCTGGAAGCTCTGGACTGGGAACTGTCGCTGGAAGCTCTGGACTGGGAACTGTCGCCGGAAGCTCTTGCCTGTGGAGGCGCACACTGGAGGCCTGATGCGTGTGACCGGTACAGGTGGCACCGGGCTGAAGACACGCACCTCAGGGCGAGTGCGAGGAGGAGGCACAGGACGTACTGGACTGTGGAGGCGCACTGGATGCCTGATGCATGGGACTGGTACAGGTGGCACCGGGCTGATGACACGCACCTCAGGGTGAGTGCGGGGAGGAGGCACAGGACGTACTGGACTGTTGAGGCGCACTGAAGGTCTGGAGCGTAGAGCTGGCACAACCCGTCCTGGCTGGATGTTTATTTTCGCCCTGCAAATGCGGGGCGCTGGCACAGGACGCACTGGGCTGTGCAGACGCACCGGAGACACAGTGCGCAGAGCCGGCACAGGATATCCTGGTCCAAGGAGGTGTACTGGAGACCAGGAGCGCTGAGCTGGCACAACCCGTCCTGGCTGGATGCCCACTCTAGCGTGGCAAATGCGGGGAGCTGGAATAGAGCGCACAGGGCTATGAATCCACACTGGAGACACCATGCGCATCACTGCATAACACGGTACCTGACCAGTCACACACTCCCCACGGTAAGCACGGGGAGTTGGCTCAGGTCTAAACTCTACCTCCGCCAATCTCCCCGTGTGCCTCCCCCAATTTATTTTTTTTGGAGCTGCCTCTCGGGCTTCCGTGCTAGCCGTGTCCCCTTTTATTGTCGCCATTACCTCTTCCCAGGTCCAGGATGTCCTCCACTCACTTTTCTCCCGGGCCCAGGATCCCTGCTCCTCTTGAACACGCTGCTTGGTCCATTTTTGGTGGGATCTTCTGTCACGTTCGTTATAATGATGGGACCAAAACGCAGCGTAAGTGTTCATGATAAATTTAATACTCTAAACACTCGAACAAAATAACAACGAGGGAAAACCGAAACAGCCCTGTCAGGTGCAGACACTAAACAGAAAACAACTACCCACAAAACCCAAACGAAAAAGGACAACTTATATATGATCCCCAATCAGAGACAACGATAGACTCTGATTGGGAACCACACCAACATAGAAATAAAGAAACTAGAATGCCCACCCTAGTCACACCCTGGCCTAACCAAAATAGAGAATAAAAACCTCTCTATGTCCAGGGCGTGACACTTACGACTGTTAGGGTGATTATCTAGAGGTGTAGTTTCCTCAGGGTTAATTTCTCTGGAATCTCATGTTTTAGCTTTCGTTACAGTAATGTTTGGGGGGATTACTGAAACCAGGTGGTCCATCCCATTGACCACTGACGACCACCAAATCCTAACTGTTGAAATCCACATGAAAGAAAATCATCAGGCTGCTGTTTGTGTAGTGGAATCGTGTATCATTGCCAAGACCCAATGTACGCACATCAGAGGATCCATCCCTGTAAGTTACTCTGAGGCTAGCCCATTGTTCCACAGTTCCCCCCCAGATCTTAGACCAAACAATATACTTTTCAAACCACGATTTTCAAACCATGCTGTGATTCAATGGTCCTTGTGGACAAATCCCAACTCATTGCTTGTTATGATAACAGTGAGAGATACAAGATTGACATTACATCGTAGCCCTTAGATCCTGGGAGGGGACACAGGAAGTGAGAGGAGCACAAAGCTGTCAGGTACACATCTTTACAGTACATCTTCACACTCTTATCTCTCTCTCAGACTCCTGTCTGTGTTGTAGAGAAAGAGAGCCTGAGAGCTAATGTTTACACTCCCCATTCCTCACCCAGTAGAGCCCAGTCATAACACCGTTCATCTCACATATGCTCCAACAACTAGCTGCTGTACACAATCCCCCCGCTAGCCCTCTGACCTCAGAGCGTCTGTCAATCTGATACACACTGAGCTTTAAATTAAAAAAAACATCTGCACTCCTCTCACTCTCAGCCTTTGTGGGATTTTCTGACAACAACTCAGGGGAAACTACTGTTTCAGAGTTGTAACCACTGCTGTCAATCTGCATAGAGTTGAGTGAGGAACACAACCAAAACCATTGATATTACACAGATTTATAATGCCCCTCAAACATCCTACAATAACAGACAACTGACCAAGGCCAACTGGGTAAAGGGATGTTCTAGGTGCCAAGAACCGTGGCTACAATAATGGGAAGTGTGGTAAGATTTCCATCTGTGCTTCCATCTTTACTGCAGAGCTACACAATTGACATGTCCAACTGCTGAGGTAATACCTTTATCAGTGATATCAGCCTGGTCTCATAGACTAGACATAACATAGTAAATGTAAATCTGGGACGCTCCAATTAGTAGCATATGTTAAGTTCGGTTACATAAAACAGAAGGTTACTTAAGGCAAAAACAAAAGCAGGATGGCTGGTCGGGGTGGAAGGGTTGGCATATAACGCGAAGGTCTAGCAACCCGAAGGATGCGTGTTTGAATTTCATCACGGACAAGCTGATCATTTCAGATAATTAGCAACTTTGCAACTATTTACTACTTTTTAGATACTTTGCAACCATTTGTTAGCGTACCCTTCACCTAATCCTAACCCAAACCTTAACCCTTTAATTTAACCACCAAATTTAGTCAACTAGCTAACTTTAGCGTTAGCCACCTAGCCAATGTTAGCCACAAGGAATTGGAATTCGTAACACATCATACATCAAATTCGTAAAATATTGTATGAATTGTAATTTGTAACATATTATACAAAATGGATGATGGACATCCACGAATATCCACATATCCACACATCCACATACCATACCAAACGTAACATATCATACTAAAAGGATTTACATTTACTATGTTACATCAACCCCCTGAGTCCAGGTTGGCAATATCCCATCATTATATAGTATCTTAATTAGTGCCTCTACAACACATATGTAGTGGTAGCCCACTGCTTTCTCATGAGGTAACAGCCTGCAAACACAGGTACAGCTGCTAGTTTAATTTTAATTTAATTGAACCTTTATTTGACTAGGCAGTATTTAACTAGTGCAGTATGGTGTATGGTGTCAGTCAAATAACGTAATTAAGTCAATGAGGGTTAGGGTTAGGTGGGTGTCAATGAGGTGGGAGTTTGTCTGTCAGTGTGTGTGAGAGAGACACCTGACAGAGTGGTGTGTGTGCTCTGGGGAATATCTCAGCCATATTACAGCATGAAAGGGTGTGTAGGCCTTCAAGAGTTTTAACCTTACCTTACCCTCACTGTTTTCAATGTAATGCTTATCATAAAATGTATAGGCTGTTGGGGATGCAGGGAAAGTTATTTCCCATATTTCCCATGCATGTTCCCTTTCAATAACAAACAACAATGATGAAAGGTTATTGTTGGCCCTCTTCTTTAAAATGCAATGCAAGAGCTCCCTCTGTTGTCAAAAGCAATTGAAGCACCACAGAGAAAGAAAATTAGCCAGACACTTTTTGTAATTCCACAAGCATTGTATGTAATCATTTGTTCAGGTCATTGTTTTTCGAACTGGCATCATTGTTTCTCACCCAGGTTCAATTAAATTACATGTGACCAAAACACACTCATGACAATGTTAATTTCCATGCGTGAATACTTTCTTTTTTTAATTGAGCAGACAAAGAAATACAACATGGACATTTTCAGAACCCCGACAAAAAGCCTACACATATCTAATTGGAAGTGGAAGTCATCGAGCTCTTCCAACTTCTGGCTGCTCTACCCAAAGGCCGGCAGATGGTGATATTGAATCGTTTCTTTCTTATTTTTATTGTTCTTTTATTGGTCGCATACACATATTTAGCTGATGTTACTGCGGATGTACCGAAGTGCTTACGGTCCTAGCTTCAACGGTAAAGTAATATCTGACAATACAAAATACAAGACACAAATTCACCCAAAATCTAATTAAGAAATACGTAAATATTAGGACGAGCAATGTCAGAGTCCGGAATATAAATATACATGTAGATATGATGGGATGTATAGACATTATGGATAGTATATGTAAAGCAATAGTTAAAAAAGATAGGCATTGACTAGAATACAGTATATACAGTTGAAGTCGGAAGTTTACATACACCTTAGCCAAATACATTTAAACTAAGTTTTTCACAATTCCTGACATTTAGTCCTAGTAAAAATTCCCTGTCTTAGGTCAGTTAGGATCACCACTTTATTTTAAGAATGTGAAATGTCAGAATAATAGTAGAGAGAATTATTTATTTCAGCATTTCTTTCATCACATTCCCAGTGGGTCAGAAGTGTAACGCTTTCTTCGGGTGAAGTAGAGGCGGACCAAAATGCAGCTTGGTGGTTATTCATTTTCTTTAATTTATAAAGACACTACACATGAAATAACTAACAAAAACAACAAACGTGAGAAAACCCAAAACAGTCCTATCTGGTGCAAACACAAAGACAGGAACAATCACCCACAAACACACAGTGAAACCCAGGCTACCTAAGTATGATTCTCAATCAGAGACAACTAATGACACCTGCCTCTGATTGAGAACCATACTAGGCCGAAACATAGAAATACCCCAAAACATAGAAAAACAAACATAGACTGCCCATCCAACTCACGCCCTGACCATACTAAATAAATACAAAACAAAGGAAATAAAGGTCAGAACGTGACAGTACCCCCCCCCCAAAAGGTGCGGATTCCGGCCGCAAAACCTTGACCTATAGGGGAGGGTCTGGGTGGGCGTCTGTCCGCGGTGGCGGCTCTGGCGCGGGACGCGGACCCCACTTCATTGTCTTAGTCAGCCTCATTGTCCGCCTCCGTGGCTCTCTAACCATGGCAACCCTTCTCAATGACCCCACTGGACAGAGGGGCAGCTCGGGACAGAGGGGCAGCTCGGGACAGAGGGGCAGCTGCTCGGGACAGAGGGGCAGCTCGGGACAGAGGGGCAGCTCGGGACGGTGCGGCTGCTCGGGACAGAGGGGCAGCTGCTCGGGACAGAGGGGCAGCTGCTCGGGACAGAGGGGCAGCTGCTCGGGACAGAGGGGCTCTGGCGCCGCTGGGCTGAGGGGCTCTGGCGGATCCTGGATGGCTGGCAGTTCTGGCAGATCCTGGCTGACTGGCAGATCCTGGCTGAACGGCGGATCCTGGCTGAACGGCGGATCCTGGCTGACTGGCGGATCTGGAAGATCCTGGCTGACTGGCAGCTCTGGCTGCTCCATGCTGACTGGCAGCTCTGGCTGCTCCATGCTGACTGGCTGCTCTGGCTGCTCCATGCTGACGGGCTGCTCTGGCTGCTCCATGCTGACTGGCGGCTCTGGCAGCTCCATGCTGACTGGCGGCTCTGGCTGCTCCATGCTGACTGGCTGCTCTGGCTGCTCCATGATGACTGGCGGCTCTGGCTGCTCCATGATGACTGGCGGCTCTGGCTGCTCCATGCTGACTGGCGGCTCTGGCTGCTCCATGCAGACTGGCAGCTCTGGCGGCTTCTTGCAGACTGGCAGCTCTGGTGGCTCCTTGCAGACTGGCAGCTCTGGCGGCATCCTGCAGACTGGCAGCTCTGGCAGCTCCCTGCAGACTGGCAGCTCCTTGCAGACTGGCAGCTCCTTGCAGACTGGCAGCTCCTTGCAGACTGGCAGCTCCTTGCAGACTGGCAGCTCTGGACAGGTGGGAGACTCCGGCAGCGCTGTAGAGGCGGAAGGCTCTGGCAGCGCTAGATAGGCGGGAGACTCCGGCAGCGCTGTAGAGGAGGAAGGCTCTGACTGCGCTGAACAGGCGGGAGACTCCGGCAGCGCTGTAGAGGAGGAAGGCTCTGGCAGCGCTGGACAGGCGAGGCACACTGTAGGCCTGATGCGTGGTGCTGGCACTGGTGGTACTGGGCCGAGAACACGCACAGGAAGCCTGGTGCGGGGAGCTGCCACCGGAACCGGACCGTGCAGGCGCACTGGAGCTCTTGAGCACCGAGCCTGCCCAACCTTACCTGGTTGAATGCTCCCGGTCGCCCTGCCAGTGCGGCGAGGTGGAATAGCCCGCACTGGGCTATGCAGGCGAACCAGGGACACCATGCACAAGGCTGGTGCCATGTAAGCCGGCCCAAGGAGACGCACTGGAGACCAGCTGCGTAGAGCCGGCTTCATGGCACTTGGCTCAATGCTCACTCTAGCCCGGCTGATACGCCGGGCTATGCACCCGCACTGGGGACACCGTGCGCTCCACAGCATAGCACAGTGCCTGCCCGGTCTCTCTAGCCCCCCGGTAAGCACAGGAAGTTGGCGTAGGTCTCCTACCTGGCGTAGCCATACTCCCTGTGAGCCCCCCCCCCCCAATACATTTTTGGGGCTGACTCCCGGGCTTCCTTGCCAACCGTGTTCCCTCGTATCGCCAACTCCTCTCTCCGGCTGCCTCTGCTCTCCTAAGTGCCTCCACCTGTTCCCATGGGAGGCGATCTCTTCCAGCCAGTATCTCCTCCCAAGTGTAATAACCCTTGCCGTCCAAAACGCCTTCCCATGTCAATTCCTCCTTTCGCTGCTCCTGCTGCCGCTGCCTGTCACCACGCTGCTTGGTGCTGTTGTGGTGGGTGATTCTGTAACGGCTTTCTTCGGGTGAAGTAGAGGCGGACCAAAATGCAGCATGGTGGTTATTCATGTTCTTTAATTTATAAAGACACTACACATGAAATAACCAACAAAAACAACAAACGTGAGAAAACCCAAAACAGTCCTATCTGGTGCAAACACAAAGACAGGAACAATCACCCACAAACACACAGTGAAACCCAGGCTACCTAAGTATGATTCTCAATCAGAGACAACTAATGACACCTGCCTCTGATTGAGAACCATACTAGGCCGAAACATAGAAATACCCCAAAACATAGAAAAACAAACATAGACTGCCCACCCAACTCACGCCCTGACCATACTAAATAAATACAAAACAAAGGAAATAAAGGTCAGAACGTGACAAGAAGTTTACATACACTCAATTATTATTTGGTAGCATTGCCTTTAAATTGTTTAACGTGGGTCAATTGTTTCGGGTAGCCTTCCATAAATTGGGTGAATTTTGTCCCATTCCTCCTGACAGAGCTGGTGTAACTGAGTCAGGTTTGAACGCCTCCTTGCTCGCACACGCTTTTTCAGTTCTGTCCACATATTTTCTAAAGGATTGCGGTCAGGGCTTTGTGATGGCCACTCCAATACCTTGGCTTTGTTGTCCTTAAGCCATTTTGCCACAACATTGGAAGTATGCTTGGGGTCATTGTCCATTTGGAAGACCCATTTGCGACCAAGCTTTAACTTGATGACTTGAGATGTTGCTTCAATATATCCACATAATTTTCCATCCTCATGATGCCATCTATTTTGTGAAGTGCACCAGTCCCTCCTGCAGCAAAGCACCCCCACAACATAATGCTGCCACCCCCATGCTTCACAGTTGGGATGGTGTTCTTCAGCTAGGAAGCCTCCAAACAGTTCTATTTTTGTTTCATCAGACCAGAGGACATTTCTCCAAAAAGTACGATCTTTGTCCCCATGTGCAGTTTTTTTATGGCGGTTTTGTAGCAGTGGCTTCTTCCTTGCTGAGCGGCCTTTCAGATTATGTCGATATAGGACTCGTTTACTGTGGATATAGATACTTTTGTACCTGTTTCCTCCAGCATCTTCACAAGGTCCTTTGCTGTTGTTCTGTGATTGATTTGCACTTTTCGCACCAACGTACATTCATCTCTAGAATACAGAACGCGTCTCCTTCCTGAGTGGTATGACGGCGGCGTGGTCCCATGGTGTTTATACTTGCGTACTTGCGTTCTGAGGTCTTGGCTAATTTCTTTTGATTTTCCTATGATGTCAAGCAAATAGGCACTGAGTTTGAAGGTAGACCTTGAGATACATCCACATGTACACCTCAAATTGACGCAAATTATGTCAATTAGCCTATCAGAAGCTTCTTAAAGCCATGACATAATTTTCTGGAATTTTCCAAGCTGTTTAAAGGCACAGTTAACTTAGTGTATGTAAACTTCTGACCCACTGGAATTGTGATACAGTGAGTGATAAGTGAAATAATTTGTCTGTAAACAATTGTTGGTAAAATTACTTGTGTCATGCACAAAGTAGATGTCCTAATCGACTTGCCAAAACTATAGTTTGTTAACAAGAATCTTGTGGAGTGGTTGAAAAACTAGTTTTAATGACTCCAAACTAAGTGTATGTAAACTTCCGACTTCAACTGTACATATGAACAGTATGTAAACATTATTAAAGTGACCAGTGTTCCATGACTATGTACGTAGGGCAGCAGTCTCTATCAGTACAGGGTGGTAGCCGGCAAGTGACAGTGACAGTTCAGGGCATGGTACTGTGTGTATGCCGGCTAGTGGTGACTATTTAACAGTCTGATGGCCTTAAGATAGAAGCTGTTTTTCAGTATCTCAGTCCCAGCTTCGATGCGCCTACAGTATGCTGACCCTGCCTTCTAGACAGTAGCAGGGTGAACAGGATATGGCTTGGATGGTTGAGGTCCTTAATGATCTTCTTGGCCTTACTGTGACACCGGGTGCTGTAGATGTCCTGGAGGGCAGGCAGTTTGCCCCCGGTGGTGAGTTGGGCTGACTGCACCACCCTCTGGACAGCCCTGCGGTTGTGGACGG
This sequence comes from Oncorhynchus clarkii lewisi, assembly GCF_045791955.1. Classification (NCBI taxonomy): domain Eukaryota; kingdom Metazoa; phylum Chordata; class Actinopteri; order Salmoniformes; family Salmonidae; genus Oncorhynchus; species Oncorhynchus clarkii. The sequence goes on from NC_092158.1 coordinate 78,604,770, forward strand.
TGTAATTGCTTGCTGTACCAGGCTGTGATACAGCCCAACAGAATGCTCTCAATGGTCCATCTGTAGAAGTTTATGAGAGTCTTAGGGTCCTAGCCAAATTTCTTCAGCCTCCTGAGGTTGAAGACGTGCTGTTGCGCCTTCTTCACCACACTGTCTGTGTGATGGACCATTTCAAATATTCAGTGATGTGTACACAGAGGAGAAGCTTTTTACCTTCTCCTCTGCTGTCCCGTCGATGTGGATGTGGGTGTGCTCCCTCTGCTGTTTCCTAAAGTCACAATGAGCTCCTTTGTTTGGTTGACGGAGAAGGAGAGGTTATTTTCCTGACACCACTCTGCCAGGGCCCTCGCCTCCTCCCTGTAGATCTTCTGCACTAAAATCTCTCGTGCCCTAATATTTATCTGCTGCTGCAATTACCACATCTATCTCTGTGATTTCTGCTCCATCAATGCAGTGCAGTTGATCACCATGGCTATAAATGCAAGAAATCGAACCTTACTAAAACTTATACTCTCTGGCTCTCTCTCTTCAGGCCTACTCACTGGAGACCTTCCAGTTGACTCACTCACCATTGGGCTATCTTCTACTCTCTTCACTGCCTCATCAGATCCCAAGCTGCATGGACGCCGGATGAAGACCTACGGGTCGAAACGTTATTATAAATAAATATCACCTGGGAGCATGAGCAGCAGTGTGCAGCGTTTTCCTTTCAGTTTTCCATGAGTTTGCCTACAACTCCAGCACTTGCAGAAAGTACCTGGTTGTGCGTTTGTTCTTCAGCTTTTGTACACCCCTACAGTTGACACAGCTTTCTCTATCCCAACTGTACTCTCCCTCTGACTATGCCCCCTCACATCGTGGGATCTCCCTTCTACAAACTGCTGTAACGTGTCCGAGTCCTTGGCACCAAAGGCACAGAAGCGAGTTTGTAACATAGGTCCACACAGAATAGAAAATATAACCTAACCTGACCTTATCAGGAACAAACTCTGTGTCAAAGGTCAACAAGACAGACAGGGCATTCTAGGTCTCGCCGTTGCCACCCGGTCTATGTTTCACCAAACGGCGGGCATCACACATTTTCCTTTTCATTTGATCCACCTCAACACTCAACGCTGCCACACTGATCACCCCTTTTACACTCAACACTACCCCACTGATCATCCCTTTTACACTCAACACTACCCCACTGATCACCCCTTTTACACTCAACACTACCCCACTGATCACCCCTTTTACACTCAACACTACCCCACTGATCACCCCTACCCCACTGATCATCCCTTTTACACTCAACACTACCCCACTGATCACCCCTTTTACACTCAACACTACCCCACTGATCATCCCTTTTACACTCAACACTACCCCACTGATCATCCCTTTTACACTCAACACTACCTCACTGATCATCCCTTTTACACTCAACACTACCCCACTGATCACCCCTTTTAGCAGCTCCAGAGAGCAAAGCACACCACAGTTTGAGCCCCGAGCCGTGTGACTCAAAGCGTGCACTTACTCTGGGCGACGGATACACTTCAAATCAAAACAATTCCACTTCTGGAAATGTTCACATGCATCGATTCCCAGTTTGTCCTTTACCCAGCCCAACACAATGTGTAGGTTGGCCAAATAGCAAGAATCCACTCTTTCCAAAAGTCTCACTCCTACCTGTCCAAACTCATCTCTGGTAGGATTCTCAGGGCAAATGTTGGAAGTCTCCACTACACCTGTCACCGCAGGTAGGCCTTCTTCATCCTGGACTGGCTCAACCTCTGAGCCTTCACCACTGCCACTCCGTTTCAAGATCATCAAGGTTCTCAAGAGAGCATGAATACCTATAAGTCATATTGGTTTGTAATGAGGAGACGTAGGTATGTACACCTCGAACAAAGGTGTATACTCAGGAGACAAATCTCTGATCTTAACAGCACAATTTTTACACCTTCGCATCATTGCACTTCCTCCACCGATGCTCGCCGTCCTGGGGAATTCCCAGGAATTCTAATGTTAGAAGGATCAAAATGACTTGAAAGTAGGTCCTGAGTGCATGCAGAGTTGTTTAATCTTACTGTCCAAAGGCGTTGTATGCAGCTAGCTATAAACTCGTATCCCCCTGGACCGGTTCGTACATAAAACATTCTCCGTTCAGGTTGTAGAGGTGTGGATTTCCTTTGTAACTCGATTTAATGACGAGACGTCGGGAAAAAAACAGGGAAAATATGAGTTTTTTCTTTACGAAACGCCATTTTCCACACCATGCTAGTGGTTAATGCTACTTCCTGATGTTGTGCCCCATGTAGAGCCAGGGGTCACCCTTACGGTTTTCAGGGAACCATCTAATTCAACCTACACTATGTATACAAAAGTATGCAACGTCAGCACATCGTTGGGAGCTTCATGAAATGGGTTTCCATGGCTGAGCAGCCACACACAAGCCTAAGATCAACGCGCGCAATGCCAAGCATTGGCTGGAGTGGTGTAAAGCTCACCGCCATTGGACTCTGGAGCAGTGGAAATACGTTCTCTGGAGTGTTGAATCATGCTTCACCATCTGGCAATCCGACGGACGAATTTGGCGAAATGCCAGAAGAACGCTACCTGCCCGAATACATAGTGTCAGCTGTAAGGTTTAATGGAAGAGGAATAACTATACGGTGCTGCTTTTCATGGTTCGAGCTAGGCCCCTTAGTTCCAGTGAAGGTAAATCTTAACGCTACAGCATACAATGACATTCTAGACAATTCTGTGCTTCCAACCTTGTGGCAACAGTTTGGTGAATCCCCTTTCATGTTTCAGCATGACAATACCCCAGTGAACAAAGTCCATACAGAAATGTTTGTCGAGATCGGTGTGGAAGAGCTTGAACAGTCTTCACATACCCCTGACCTCAACCCCATCGAACATGAATTGGATGAATTGGAATGTTGACTGCGAGCCACGCCTAATCACCCAACATCAGTGGCCGACCTCACTAATGCGCTTGTGGCTGAATGGAAGCAAGTCCCCTCAGCAATGTTCCAACATCTAGTGGAAAACCTTCCCAGAAGAGTGGAGGCTGTTATAGCAGCAAGGGGGGGACCAACTCCATATTAATTCCCACGATTTTGGAATGAGATGTTCGACGAGCAGCTGTCAACATACCTTTGGCCAAGTAGTGTAGTTTTATTTCCCTCTGAACTCCGCTCAGGCATTTTCTTTTACACATGCTTTGTTAGGCTAGCCGGGCGTAAACAACAGACTGCTGCAACCTGATTGGCTGAACACATTACTCAACATCTGGGACTAGCATTCCTAGGCATTAGCCACTTCTAGCATGTGTGTCACTAGTTACCACAGCCACAAAGTCATAAACCCTGCGTAATTCTACAATTTATCTTCTTAAAATCTGATTTTAAACCTAACCCTAATCAAAACTCACTGCTAACCTAACCCTGACCTTAAATTAAGACCAAAAAGCAAATTTTAGTTTTCATTCATTTTTACGATATATCCATTTGACTTTGTGTCTATGGTAACTAATGAAAACCTTATTTGCATGTTGAATGGAGAATGTTTTATGTATGAACCAGTCCACGGGGATACGAGCATATGTATAGCCGGCTGCAAACAAAGCCTTTGGACGGTAAGATAAAATGACTCAATATTGCCATCTGACGGCTTTTGGGCTATTGCTGCTCCTTGAAACTACCATAGGATAAACTGTAATACTTTAGTTTGTATAATTTGAAACATTTGTACAAATAGTATATTACAGAGTCTTTATACCAGGTATTGAAATGAAGGAATGTCTTTGAAATTGGGCCAAATATGTTTAGCCTATTTTCTGTGTGTGTTAAAAGAAACTGAAATACGCTTTCTGTTTGGCTATCTTTTTGTGAAATATTTTTTTTGCCTACAAAAGTAGCATACTTTTCTTGCAGTCCAATTGTTTTGCTCTCTGCCACTTGTGTATGCAGAGTTAAAGTTGTTTACATAGTCCGCTCAGGACAGAGAATCCCAGTGAAGGCTCATGTGGAGGACAACATCCTCAATCCCTCCCACGTTCATGTCCATGATCAAAGACATGGGTTCCTCAAGAAGTTGAAATGTATTGTCTTTCTGTCTTAGTATACTGCTTGGAAAGATGACAGTGCCTGCATTTCATAGTCTACTTGTGATCTGTTCTGTTACCATCTGGTACTGTGTTTATACTCAGGTGCATATGAGGCTTCTGTTACGACTTCTAGGAGTAGTGGGTGCGGAGTCAGGCGCAGAGAGCAGAGGGTAAAGAACAACTGTATTTATTCAGGAGAAAAGAAGGTCACGCCAAAACACCCGGCGCATACAATGACCGGCCCAAAAACAGGACACAAACAGTCCGGAGAAATACAAAAATATCACATCCACAAAACGAACAGAGAAACAAGCCCGCACAAAAGCCGGCGGGCCTATTGGGTTTAAATAGCCCACAATCAAAACCTAAACTCAAAACAGGTACAACTAATCAGACAAAACTAAATGAAACAGAAAAGGGGATCGGTGGCAGCTAGTAGGCCGGCAACGACGACCACCGAGCGCCGCCCGAACAGGAAGAGGCACCATCTTCAGCGGGATTTGTGACAGTACCCCCCCCCCCCGCGCGGCTCCCGCAGCGCGCCGACCTCGGTCTCGAGGGCGACCCGGAGGGCGAGGCGCAGGGCGATCCGGGTTGAGGCGGTGGAAGTCCCTCAAGAGGGAAGGATCTAAAATGTCCCACCCCGGTACCCAGCAGCTCTCCTCCGGACCGTACCCCTCCCAGTCCACGAGGTACTGCAGGCCCCTCACCCGGGCAGGCGGAGGGGTAGGTTTCGGGTCGAGAGCCAGATCCTGTCCCCTGGTGCGAACACAGGGGCCTCACTGCGGTGGCGGTCAGCGCTCTTCTTCTGCCGTCCACTGGCCTGCTTGAGAGAGTCCTGGACTGCCCGCCAGGTCTCCCTAGAGCGCTGTACCCACTCCTCCACCGCAGAAGCTTCGGTCTGACTCTGATGCCAAGGAGCCAGGACCGGCTGGTAGCCCAGCACGCATTGGAATGGAGACATGTTCGTGGAGGAGTGACGGAGTGAGTTCTGGGCCAACTCCGCCCATGGGACGTACCTCGCCCATTCTCCTGGCCGGTCCTGGCAATACGACAATACGACCTCAGAAACCTACCCACTTCCTGGTTCACTCTCTCCACCTGCCCATTACTCTCGAGGTGATAACCTGAGGTAAGGCTGACCGAGACCCCCAGACGCTCCATAAACGCCCTCCAAACCCGGGACGTGAACTGGGGGCCTCGATCGGATACAATGTCGTGGGTAAATAGAGCCTCCACAGTCTGTAGGGCCGTAGGGAGACCAGGCAATGGGAGGAGACGGCAGGAATTAGAGAACCGATCCACAACGACCAGAATGGTAGTGTTCCCCTGAGATGGGGGAAGATCAGTAAGAAAGTCCACCAATAGATGAGACCAGGGTCGTTGTGGAACCGGGAGGGGCTGTAACTTCCCTCTAGGCAGGTGCCTAGGAGCCTTACTCTGGGCGCATAGCGAACAGGAGGAGTTACACGTCCTCATGTCCTTGGCTAAGGTGGGCCAGCAATATTTCCCCCTAAGACCCCGCATTGTCCTCGCAATCCCCAGATGACCTGAAGAAGGTAGTGTGTGAGCCCACCAAATTAATTGATCTCGGACACTGTGAAGGCGCAGATTCCAACCTCAACGCCCGCTCGATGTCCGCGTCCACCTCCCATACCACCGGAGCCACCAGCCTAGAGGCTGGAAGGATGGGAGTAGGATCGATGGACCGGTCCTCGGTGTCATAGAGACGGGACAGCGCGTCGGCCTTAGTGTTAAGGGAACCTGGTCTATAAGAGATCATAAATCTAAATTGTGTAAAGAACATGGCCCACCTAGCCTGACGCGGATTCAGTCTCCTCGCCGCCCGGATATACTCCAGATTGCGGTGGTCAGTCCAGATGAGGAAAGGGTGCTTAGCCCCCTCAAAGCCAGTGTCTCCACACCTTCAGGGCTTTTACCATAGCTAGCAACTCCCGGTCCTCCACATCATAGTTCCGCTCTGCCGGACCCAGCTTCTTAGAAAAGAAAGCGCAGGGGCGGAGCTTCGGTGGCGTGCGCAAGCGCTGTGACAGCACGGTTCCAACCCCAGCCCCGGACGCATCCACCTCCACTATGAATGCTAACGAAGGGTCCAGATGCGCCAACACGGGCGCGTCAGTAAACAGCGCCTTCAACTGGTTGAAAGCTCCATCTGCCTCGGCCGACCACCGTAGACGCACCGGCCCCCCCTTCAGCAGTGAGGCAATAGGCTCCGCCACTTGGCCAAAACCCCCTCCGGTAGTAATTGGCAAACCCTAAAAACCGCTGCACCTCCTGGCGTTAACGCGGTCACACGTCCATCACCACCCCCGAGGTGGAAATGCGATAACCCAGGAAGGAAACAGCTCGTTTGGAGAACACACATTTCTCAGCCTTGACGTATAGGTCATGCTCCAGCAGTCACCCAAGGACCTTGAGTACCAGGGAGACATGCGCGGCGCGTGTGGCAGAATAGATCAAGATGTCATCAATGTATACCACCACACCCTGCCCGTGCAAGTCCCTGAGAATCTCATCTACAAAGGATTGAAAGACAGCTGGAGCATTCTTTAACCCATACGGCATGACGAGGTACTCATAGTGGCCTGATGTGGTACTAAACACTGTTTTCCACTCGTCTCCTCCCCGAATACGCATCAGATTATACGCGCTCCTGAGGTCCAGTTTTGTGAAAAAACGCGCTCCGTGGAATGATTCCACCGCCGTAGCGATGAGAGGTAGCGGGTAACTAAACCCCACTGTGATGGAATTGAGACCTCGATAATCAATGCACGGACGCAGTCTTCCCTCCTTTTTCCTCACAAAAAAGAAACTTGAAGAGACGGTTGACATGGAGGGCCGAATGTACCCCTGTCTCAGAGATTCCGTGACATATGTCTCCATAGCCAACGTCTCCTCCTGTGACAATGGGTACACGTGACTCCCGGGAAGTGCAGCGTTCTCCTGGAGGTTTATCACGCAATCCCACCGTCGATGGGGTGGTAATTTGGTCGCCTTCTTTTTACAAAAAGCGATAGCCAAATCGGCATATTCTGGGGGAATGCGCACAGTGGAAACCTGGTCTGGACTCTCCACCAAAGTGGCACCGATGGACACTCGTATACACCTACCTGAACACTCCTCTGACCACCCCTGGAGAGCCCCCTATCTCCAGGAAATGAGGGGATTGTGAATAGCTAGCCAGGGAATCCCCAACACCACTGGAAATGCAGGTGAATCAATAAGGTAGAAACTGATCCTCTCTCTATGATCCCCATTCACATGGGAAACAAGCCTATACACAATCTACAGTATATACACGTACCATTTACCACATAGAAGCTAAATATTTTAACAATTTAATCACAGGTAGCCCTTTTTCTTTTATTCCAAGCTTTATCTAAATATTCTACAGACGGAAATAAACAATGGACAAAAAAAAACATTTCAGTTTCTCCTCATTGCTCTGCCACATAATGCCAGGGTCTATGTGGTGGTCTGTCTCCTCATTGCTCAGCCACCTAATGCCAGGGTCTATCTGGTGGTCTGTCTCCTCATTGCTCAGCCACATAATGCCAGGGTCTATCTGGTGGTCTGTCTCCTCATTGCTCAGCCACATAATGCCAGGGTCTATGTGGTGGTCTGTCTCCTCATTGCTCAGCCACATAATGCCAGGGTCTATCTGGTGGTCTGTCTCCTCATTGCTCAGCCACATAATGCCAGGGTCTATCTGGCTGGTCTGGCTCAGCCACATAATGCCAGGGTCTATGTGGTGGTCTGTCTCCTCATTGCTCAGCCACATAATGCCAGGGTCTATGTGGTGGTCTGTCTCCTCATTGCTCAGCCACATAATGCCAGGGTCTATCTGCCACATAATGCCAGGGTCTATGTGGTGGTCTGTCTCCTCATTGCTCAGCCACATAATGCCAGGGTCTATCTGGTGGTCTGTCTCCTCATTGCTCAGCCACATAATGCCAGGGTCTATCTGGTGGTCTGTCTCCTCATTGCTCAGCCACATAATGCCAGGGTCTATCTGGTGGTCTGTCTCCTCATTGCTCAGCCACATAATGCCAGGGTCTATCTGGTGGTCTGTCTCCTCATTGCTCAGCCACATAATGCCAGGGTCTATCTGGTGGTCTGTCTCCTCATTGGTAATGCCAGGGTCTATCTGGTGGTCTGTCTCCTCATTGCTCAGCCACATAATGCCAGGGTCTATCTGGTGGTCTGTCTCCTCATTGCTCAGCCACATAATGCCAGGGTCTATGTGGTGGTCTGTCTCCTCATTGCTCAGCCACATAATGCCAGGGTCTATGTGGTGGTCTGTCTCCTCATTGCTCAGCCACATAATGCCAGGATCTATGTGGTGGTCTGTCTCCTCATTGCTCAGCCACATAATGCCAGGGTCTATCTGGTGTGCTTTCTGGAATAAGAGCAAGCATATATCGTGGCAGAAAGGCAATATATGATAAAATTCTCTATTTCCTCGAGGTCACAATAGTTACATAACCTTTCCTCTTCCATTTCACCACAATACCGACCTGTTTCAATATGCAGAGGCAAAATCCCTGATCTTACCTGTGCACATAGCGATCTCTTGCTTTTAGGTAAGTTATACATAATATATCTCTCACATACGTATTCACTCTTAACCAAACAAAAGGTTCTCAATTTGGGTTTATGATTAATCTCGTCCACCCATTTTTTTTCTTCATATTGCATCAACAGTTGCATTTTAATCATATCTATGTCTCCCTTAATTTGGATTTCGAACAGATGTTCACAGTCAGACTGTTGAAAAAAATCAGACATTTCAGTTGCCCAGGCTCCTGCTATGGATAGATCACATTGAACAACTTTACAAGCAATTCTGGCAGTTTGCATATCCAACAGACTATTCCAAAGTCTCACCATACATGCCTTCCATCTCACCTCACAGCCCATGTTCCCAGTTATTGCAAGGGGCAAACTTGTGGACACCTAAAAAGTAACATAGTGCTTTGTTATGAACATGTTCATTTTTAAGATACATCTTAGCACCCCACACTCCTGCTGAACAGTCCAGAACAGGACACATGCATGTCTGATACAGTACAAGTGCAAGGCAATGCCCTCTTAAAAATACCTGTTTATAATGACACCATACCATGAAAGCATTAAATAACATGTACAGTGCTTTCGGAAAGTATTCAGGCCCCTTCACTTTTTCCACATTTTGTTACATTACAGCCTTATTCTAAAATTGATTAAATCGTTTTCCCCCCTCATCAATCTACACACAATAAAAAAAAAATGATAAAGCAAAAACAGGTTTTTAAAAATGTTTGCAAATGTATAAAAATGTATATTCAGACCCTTTACTCAGTACGTTGTATTTGGGGAGCTTCTCCCATTCTTCTCTGCAGATCCTCTCAAGCTCTGTCAGGTTGGATGGGGAGTGTCGCTACACAGCTATTTTCAGGTCTCTCCAGAGACATTCGATCGGGTTAAAGTCTGTGCTCTGGCTGGGCCACTCAAGGACATTCAGAGACTTGTCCCGAAGCCACTCCTGTGTTGTCTTGGCTGTGTGCTTAGGGTTGTTGTCCTGTTGGAAGGTAAACCTTTGGCCCAGTCTGTGGTCCTGAGAGCTCTGGAGCAGGTTTTCATCAAGGATCTCTCTGTACTTTGCTCCGTTCATCTTTCCCTCGATCCTGACTAGTCTCCCAGTCCCTGCCGCTGACAAACAACCCCAGCAGTGCCTGGTTTCTTCCAGACGTGCCGCTTGGCATTCAGGCCAAAGAGTTCAATCTTGGTTTCATCAGACCAGAGAATCTTGTTTCTCATGGTCTGAGAGTCCTTTAGGTGCCTTTTGGCAAACTTCAATTGGGTTGTCATGTACCTTCTACTGAGGAGTGGCTTCCGTCTGGCCACACTATCATAAAGGCCTGATTGGTAGAGTGCTGCAGAGATGGTTGTCCTTCTGGAAGATTCTCCCATCTCTATAGAGGAACACTGGAGCTCTGTCAGAGTGACCATTGGGTTCTTAGTCACCTGCCTGATCCCCGATTGCTCAGTTTGACTGGGTGGCTAGCTCTAGGAAGAGTCTTGGTAGTTCCAAACTTCTTTACATTTTAGAATGATGGAGGCCACTGTGTTTTTGGGCCCTTCAATACTGGAAAAATGTTTTGGCACCCTTCCCCAGATCTGTGCAATCCTGTCTCGGAGCTCTACGGACAATTCCTTCGACCCCATGGCTTGGCTTTGGCTCTGATATGTACTGTCAACTGTGGGACCTTATATAGACAGGTGTGTACTTTTCCAATCAATTGAATTTACCACAGGTGGACTCCAATCAAGTTGTAGAAACCTCTTAAGGATGATCAATGGAAACAGGATGCACCTGAGCTCAATTTCGAGTCTCACAGCAAAATATCTTAATACTTATGTAAATAAGGTTTACATTTCTGTTTTTCATTTGTAATGTTTTCGCTTTGTCGTTATGTGGTATTGTGTGTAGATTGATGAGCAAAAAAATAATAGTAATTATTTATTTTCTGTGTGTGTTTGTGTGTGCCACGGTTACGTCAGGTACGGTTTCTGTTTAGCTGTTTTTTGTGAAAGTTACACTTAACGAAAGATGTGGAATTACATGCACGCTGCGCCTTGGCTCATCTATGACAGGGAGTTTGAAGACAGTGAACGTGACAAATCTGGAAAGATATATTTAATTTTTGACACAAGTTTATGATTGTCATACAGTTGTATCAAATGACTGCTCGCCATGAGGAGGATGACATATTGGACATGTTCCCTCTGCTCCAGGAGAACTCGTCTGGGCTGCCAGATCATCCTGAACCCAGAGCAGGATGGCATCGGAGTCACCCTGCCCAAGGTCACACGCAACTTCTATGTGGACGGACACGTGCCTGCACACCACTAAGTTTAGGGTAGAGAGAGGCTGAGACCCAAAGAGAGCGGTGAGGATCAAAGCGAGAAGTGAGTGAGGATAAAAGAGAGAGCTGAGTTCGGGTGAAAGAGGAAGGGGCATATTATCTTGATTGCTCATTGAAGCAATTAAACTTCTTAGGTGAGTGGATAGCATGGTATTAGGGGAAATGCCTAGCCAGGGTTACTGTACATTTTCTTCGTCTTAACTTTCAAAATTATCTTCAAAATGATTTCAGCTCGCACTGAGACTAGATTTCCCGTCCTCTGTCTTGCAAACGCACATCACCGCCCTCTTGAAACACCTTTAACCAGCTACGCCACCAAAATAAATATTTTAACTTCAGTAGTGAGTTTAGCAAACTCATCTCGGTTACAATAGGATACTAATGTATCCAAAAACACTTATAGTACTAAGATGTGTATCTACACCGTCTTCACCTGAGGTCTACACCGTCTTCACCTGAAGTCTACACTGTCTTCACCTGGAGTCTACACTGTCTTCACCTGAAGTCAACACTGTCTTCACCTGGAGTCAACACCGTCTTCACCTGAAGTCTACACTGTCTTCACCTGTAGACAACACCGTCTTCACCTGGAGACAACACTGTCTTCACCTGAAGTCTACACTGTCTTCACCTGGAGACAACACCGTCTTCACCTGGAGACAACACTGTCTTCACCTGAAGTCTACACTGTCTTCACCTGGAGACAACACTGTCTTCACCTGAAGTCTACACTGTCTTCACCTGGAGACAACACCGTCTTCACCTGGAGACAACACCGTCTTCAACCGGGAGTCTACAGCGTCTTCACCTGGAGCCTACACCGTCTTCACCTGAAGTCTACACCGTCTTCACCTGGAGTCAACACTGTCTTCACCTGGAGATAACACTGTCTTCACCTGTAGTCAACACTGTCTTCACCTGGAGTCAACACCGTCTTCACCTGGAGACAACACCGTCTTCAACCGGGAGTCTACAGCGTCTTCACCTGGAGCCTACACCGTCTTCACCTGAAGTCTACACCGTCTTCACCTGGAGTCAACACTGTCTTCACCTGGAGATAACACTGTCTTCACCTGAAGTCAACACTGTCTTCACCTGGAGTCAACACCGTCTTCACCTGAAGTCTACACTGTCTTCACCTGGAGATAACACTGTCTTCACCTGAAGTCTACACCGTCTTCACCTGAAGTCTACACCGTCTTCACCCGGAGTCTACACCGTCTTCACCTGGAGACAACACTGTCTTCACCTGAAGTCTACACTGTCTTCACCTGGAGACAACACCGTCTTCACCTGGAGACAACACCGTCTTCATCCGGGAGTCTACAGCGTCTTCACCTGGAGCCTACACCGTCTTCACCTGAAGTCTACACTGTCTTCACCTGGAGTCAACACCGTCTTCACCTGAAGTCTACACTGTCTTCACCTGGAGACAACACCGTCTTCACCTGGAGCCTACACCGTCTTCACCTGAAGTCTACACCGTCTTCACCTGGAGTCAACACCGTCTTCACCTGGAGACAACACCGTCTTCACCTGGAGTCTACACTGTCTTTACCTGAAGTCTACACCGTCTTCACCTGAAGTCTACACCGTCTTCACCTGGAGTCTACACCGTCTTCACCTGGAGTCTACACCGTCTTCACCTGGAGTCTACACCGTCTTCACCTTGTCAGTTGTGCGTATCTTCTGTTGCCAGTACAGCATTGAAGTAAAGCAAATGAACTTGAAGCCATGAGATGTAGATCACATAGTGGTTGATAATGAATTTAAAACACATGTACCTTATTTTTTATTTTTTTTATTTTACCTTTATTTAGCCAGGCAAGTCAGTTAAGAACAAATTCTTATTTTCAATGACGGCCTGGGAACAGTGGGTTAACTGCCTGTTCAGGGGCAGAACGACAGATTTGTACCTTGTCAGCTCGGGGGTTTGAACTCGCAACCTTCCGGTTACTAGTCCAACGCTCTAACCACTAGGCTACCCTGCCGCCCATGTACCTTATGATCATGTAATGACCAAAAGAGTGCCAAGCTCCACTGCCAGATATTTAAAAATGTGAGCGCTGTGATATGTTGCATCAATTTGTCTGTTATAGAAGTTTCATCGAGAAAAATTGTTTTGTTGATGAGTTCTGAATCTTCTCAAATAACATAAAATCAAAGTACAATCATCCATTCTGGAATGGGGGTAGTCTAAAGTGACTTGTATCCAAGCCAAGCTCATTGGCCACTGTGTAGAACAGGAAACAATTAATTGCCCTTTTCCTGTCAAATGGAAATCAAACTTTTGGTTTAGTTTGAGGAGATGTCGTTCTTTTTACTGAATGATTGCTTGTTAGTATTGTTGTTACAATGCTCTACACTCCCTTGCTTCAGGGAAAAGTGTCATAAGGCTTGTCTAAGTCCAGCTGTTGTAAAAAGCTGTGATTTTATTTTAGAAGTGGAGTAATAGTTATCATCAGGAAATAGAGACAGTGAGAGACGGATTTCCACACATTTATTGTAGTTGAATTGAAGAGGAAGTTTCAACATGATTCAACACTTTCATATGAATAAATAGGCAACTAAATAAATATATCAATAAATATACTGATGTTTGTATAAATATGTTTCAGGGTCAAGTAGGATGTGATGTTGTTCATTACGAAATCATTCCAATACAACTGGAATGTATGTAAATCTCAACAAAATAAAAACTATTGATAAATAAAAATATAAGTTTAGTACATAGTACTTGGTTGTATATAAGAAACCTCTCTTCATTTAAAAGTCTCATGCCACTCGAAATCTAGTATTGTATTTCAACCTGGATAGAACATGATAGAATTCAGCCTATCAATCTTATAAATACTTATTTGGTTTGTATCTTGTAACAGTTCAGAATTCAGTATTCATGGAATGATTCCCCCTCTTCATTTGTTGCTGTTGAGGAAAATATAAGATTACGTTATTACAATATAATTGCCCATGTGAAGTTGATTCAGAACTTTTTGTGAAGCTAGATAAGAAAATTCCCCAAGCTCAGGATAAAGAAAGATGAAAGTCTGTGTGGTCCTTAAACTCATACAGCCTATCTAGTACTTACTTGGCCAGCATCTTCGCAATGACCTTCTTGACCCAAGGAGCGCTGACATCCAGACAAATCTCCTGACCGCTCTTGCTCAGAGTGGCACTGCAGGACAGACACACAGCACAGTCATACAATCATTAAACCTGGTAAAAACTACATTTTATTGTCAGCATTATCTAGTGAAATTGGATGGTAGTCAGGGAGTAGGACTGATTAATTGAAGTTATATATTTTTAAGTTAACGTTATATAGTAACCACATTTAATGTCAACATCATATAATAACCATATTTTACAGTAAGCATTTGCCAGTGTAATAGGACTATAATCAGGAAGCAGCAGGACTCACATGATCTCAGTGTCTCTGCAGTGCGAGCTGGGAGGGAACATCTCCACCTTCTTAATGAGTTTACCAATGCGTCTGCTCTCCGTCTCAATGCAGCGACATCGCAGGTCAGCCCCCATACCTCTCAGACTCATCCCTGTTAGAGGTAAGAGGTCAAGGGTCAGGGGTAGACAGAATACACAGGCATCCACCGTGATGACAAACACACTTGATTAGTCATTTGGATAAAAGCGTTTTAAAATGGCATTTATATATATATATATATATATATATATATATATATATATATATATATATATATATATATATATATAAATATATATAAATAAAGATGCAGAGGGACAGATTGAGTTGTATGTACAAAAGAGATACAAGATACAGTACAGTATATAAAGGTAAATAGTAATCCTACTGCTCATAACCATTATATTCATGTCCATTGGTGTCAATGCATTGAGTCAGAGTGATGTAGGTAATAATATCAACTCACCCTCAGTAATGGTCAGGAGGGCCAGGAGCACAACGACAAGGCTGGCTGACATTCTGATGCTCATCTTGAGGTTACAGATGATCCTACTAGAAATCCTCTAATAAAGTGTGTTGTTATCTCGCTGGTAACAAGTGTTATATCTTTCTCTTACTGTCAGTCCGGTTGCGAGTTCTCTTTTTTTTCTTTCTCTTCTTCCTTCTCTGTCTGTGGCGAGTTTGAATCTTCCGCTGTGAGGAGAGCTGTTTTAAAGCCGAATTCTGGAAGTGAGTCATTGTGAAATCGGGGACTTGGCTGAGTGAGGCAGGGTATTTCTCCATTTTACTCCTGAGTGACAGCAGCTTTAAAGTACTAATTAAGCCTTTTTTTTTACATTTGTTAGTAGTTACTATCTTGTCTCATCCCTACAACTCCCGTATGGGCTCGGGAGAGACGAAGGTCGAAAGCCATGCGTCCTCTGAAACACAACCCTGGCAACCTTGGTTAGCGCGCACTGCACCCGGCCCGCCACAGGAGTCGCTAGTGTGCAATGAGACAAGGATATCCCTACCGGCCAAACCCTCCCTAACCCGGACGACGCTAGGCCAATTGTGCGTTGCCCCATGGACCTCCCGGTCTTAGACCACTGCGCCACCAGGGAGTCCCCCCCTTAAGTCATTTTTTGGGGTATTTGATAACTTTTACCTCACTACATTCCTAAAGAAAATAAGGTACTTTTTACCCCATACGTTTCCCTGACACCCAAAAGTTCTCATTACATTTTGAATGCTTAGCAGGATAGGAAAATGGTGTAATGCACACACTTATCAAGAGAACATCCCTGGTCATCTCTACTGCCCATGATCTGGCAGACTGACTAAACACAAATGCTTAGTTTTGTAAATTATGCCAGTGTTGGAGTGTGCGCATAGCTATCTGTAATATATATATATATTTTTTTACAAATATAAATATTTTCGGTCTTATCCATAGTAAACTCATCATGTAGCCTACCCTACCCTCACTGTATCTGTGAGCTGTTGGCTAGAGTACATGTGTCAAGACCAGAATAGACACAGTTGCATTTTAATTTTTGTACAAAAATAGCGGTGGAGTAGAAAATGCGATTGAAACACATTGAACTTTAGATTTTTATTTAGTACATGAAAACGTAAGTGAAAAAGTACATGTTGTGTGAACTATGTCACCGTTCACTGACTTAATAACAAGTCAGTTTGGTGGAAACACACTATTTATGCCGATTTTATAATATCGACTCCAACCCCATTCGATGCGTGGAACAGATATGGGTGAGGCTAGGCTTGATAAAAATTTAAAAAACTCACAAACGCTCTGATGAAGGCCATGAGGCCGATACGTAAAGCTTATTAAAGAGCAGTGATACTAGCAAGAGCAGTGTGCGGGTTCCTTCTTTTTTTCTCATAATATTTGCATGAAAATCTGTCACCAATAGGATGGAAACCTAGCTACTGATGTGGTTTTCCAAATGCAAGGCTCAGTGCCAAATGGCAGTGTTCCCATTGTTTACAAAAGTTTTTTTTATTATGTCCAAACAAACATGTCTCCAACCCTCATATTTACACACTCACAAACTGAAAATATTGATGTGTACTTAGTACAATCAATTGGTGTGAAATAACCTCAAACATCACATTATTTTGTACATATCCACTCTATACATGAATTGCAGCAGTTGGTTCCTGTTTCAGTCACCCTCACATGGGTCAGACAAAAACACTGTAATGTTCACAACTTATTTCAGTGTGGTGCCAGGACAACAACCTCTACCTTAATGTAAGCAAAACAAAGGAGCTGATCATGGACTACAGGAAAAGGTGGGCCGAAGAGGCCCCATTAACATCGAAGGGGCTGTAGTGGAGCGGGTCGAGAGTTTCAAGTTCCTTGGGGTCCACATCACCAATGAACTATCATGGTCCAAACACACCAAGACAGTCGTGAAGAGGGCACGGCAACCATGAAAAATATTTGGCATGGGACCTCAGATCCTCAAAAAGTTCTACATCTGCACCATCGAGAGTATCCTGACCGGCTGCATCACCGCCTGGTATGGCAACTGCAAGGCATCTGACCCTAAGGCGCTACAGAGGGTAGTGCGTACAGCCCAGTACATCACTGGGGCCAAGCTTCCTGCCATCCAGGACCTATAGACTAGGCGGTGTCAGAGGAAGGCCCCAAAAATTGTCAAAGACTCCAAGTCATAGACTGTTCTCTCTGCTACCACAAGGCAAGCGGTACCAGAGCTCCAAGTCTAGGACCAAAAGGCTCCTTAACAGCTTCTACCCCCAAGCCATAAGATTCCTGAACAATTAATCAAATGGCCACTTGGACTATTTACATTGACACCCCCCATTTGTTTTTACACTGCTGCTACATGCTGTCTATCATCTAAGCATAGTCACTTTACCCATACCTACATGTACAAATGACCTCCACTAACCTGTACCCCGCACACTGTCTCGGTACCGGTACCCCCTGTATATAGCCTTGTTATTTTATTGTTACTTTTATTATTTTTTGCATTAGTTTATTTTGTAAATATTTTCTTAACTCTTTCTTGAAATGCATTGTTGGTTAAGGGCTTGTAAGAAAGCATTTCACGTGTGTTGTATTCGGCGCATGTGACAAATACAATTTGATTTGATTGATTGACAATTGACAATGCAAGCGATGGCCGCAGTCGAAACATGATTACCTTTGATCACATGTCAAGTTCATGCAGTCGACATGTAGGCAAGTCAGACAATTTGTATCCCCATAATACAACACACTTTAAAATAGTTTGACAAGAGATAAGAACGCGCCCATTGTTTTTTTTGCTGGCCAGGTCATGTGATCGGGACAAGTTTAATCACAGAAATGACTTTCAAACACATGAAAGGCACCCTCCTCCACTTTGCCTTATGCCCTTGGGAGAATCCAAGCAGCCATCTCTGTAGTCAGCCCAAATGACTAGCCAGGCAAAATAAATTGCCAATTTAGGCACCTCAGCCCTCGTGTTTCATCGAGTTTGCGAGTGTACAATTATGTTCACTCCGGGCACGAAATGCCTTATAATTCAATTCGCAATCATTGCACATCCACTAACAAAATGAAACACAACAGTGGAAGGAAAGAGTGAGAAATTCCCGGGCAAGAGCGGTCCATTTAAAGTTAATTCATTCTTCCCTTGCCCTGCAAGTGTCAACTCGTCAGAGGGTGTGTCTTTTAAGTGTTTGGAATGCAGCTCTTCTTGGTTATTCCCAAACCACCGTCTCACTCCTACCAACTCGCTCGTAGTGCCCTCTGTTGTCACGTGTTGCTGACGAAACTCCAAGGGTGACTTCCAGAGAGTGGTGCTTTGGCAATTTTTTACCTTTATTTAACTAGGCAAGTCAGTTAAGGACAAATTGTTATTTACAATAAAATATCAGTAGGCTAACACTTAAACATTTAATTTCATAGGTATCTCATCTTTTGTGTTTGTCAAGTCTTGAAATCAGACATAAACAAATGCACGTGTCATATAATTAGTCACGCTTCTCCATTCTTTTGTGTGAAATTGCGCAAACTCAAAAATAACACTATTCCTTATGGTATTCTAATTCGCTACGAAGGCGGCAGCTTTGCAGGCTCAATAGAAGTGTCTACGGGAGGGTCTAATTAGATACTACAACACCCTCGATAAGTTTTGCTCCTTCAGTTTAGGGGCTTGTGCATGAACACGCAAATGGAGGGGAAGGGGGTGATTTGGGATTAAAGTGTGTGTTTCAACTAGCCTACTGCCTCCATCGGATGTTCTATTGGGCAAAATCATGAAGTGATACCCCACCAGGGCCTTTGAGACGGGGCTTACGATGGGAAAAGGGTGGGCAGTGGACAATGGAGGGGGTGGGATTAGACCACACTGAGGAACCGATAGTGTGAGAGGGAAATAAGTATTTCCTTCAACAAAAGCATATGTGTGTTTTGTTGTGATGCTGTTAGTGAGCTGTCGGAGCAGAGCTGGCCCTAGCCCAAATTGCATGAAATGAGTTATACAATTGCTGAATGTTCTCTCTGACACATAGCAAAATGTGTAGAATTGCAGAAAACTTGCTTTAAAATGGCAATATTTCCTCTATACTCAATGGCAAAATGTATAGAATTGCAGGAAATTAACTTTAAAACATAGAAGACTTGGGCCGGCCCTGATCATACACTATATATACAAAAGTATGTGAACAGCCCTTCAAATTTGTGGATTCGGCTATTTCAGCGACGCCCGTTGCTGACAAGTGTATCAAATTGAGCACACAGCCATGCAATCTCTATAGACAAACATTGGCATTAAAATGGCCTTACTGAATAGCTCAGTGACTTTCAACGTGGCACCGTCATAGGATGCCACCTTTCCAAGAAGTCAATTGGAATCAAATTTCGTAAAAATCGTCTGTCCTCTGTTACAACACTCACTACTGAGTTCCAAATTGCCTCTAGAAGCAACGTCAGCACAATAACTGTTCCTCTGGAGCTTCATAAAATGGGTTTCCATGGCCGAGCAGCCGCACACAAGCCTAAGATCACCATGCACACCGCCAAACATCGACTGGAGAGGTGTAAAGTGGACTCTGCAGCAGTGAAAACACGTTTTCTGGAGTAATGAATCACACTTCACCATCTGGCAATCTGACGGACAAATCTGGGTTTGATGGATACCAGGAGAACGCTACCTGCCCGAATGCATAGTGCCAACTGTAAAGCGTGAGTAATTGTCAAAATTACATTTTGTTTCGTGTAAAGCTTCAGTCTGTTGTATTTTGTTTCATTTTTTAATTGTAACTTATCTGTTGATATGACATTTCTCCCAGTGCAGTATGTGTAAGATGAGGATCTACTGTTCCATGTGGGGTTAGGGTATCACGTGGACAGTGTGTTTGTAAGTACTCATATTTGTTTATGAAATTTATTTTGTTTTTCATGCACAGTGTCATTCGGTTTATGGACATCTTGTACCCAGATATTTGACATTTTAGAAAGTCCATTCTAACTGAACATTGTGGTCTCTGTATTTTCTTGTTTTTCTATAGAAAGCAGAGCCACTACCATTTATGCATTTCACTTATTGCACTCAGATTGTTTTTATGCACTTTACTAACAGATTTATTTCACTTGATTGTGATGTAGAATTAACTTTACTTTATGGTGACTTCACCTTGCGGACATTTCCCTCCTACATTATCCTATTTTAAATGTAAGCTTTGACAGAATCAACAACTCCAAATTAGTTTGTGTCCTGTGCTGGGTTTACTTTTTCCAGGCTACATAAATACAAGTTCAATCTGTACTTCAATGCGCATCTGGTGTGCATTATAAAAAGAGGAAGAAAGAGGTGGTGAGAGGTGTAAAAGACTAAGGGAAAGAGGTAAGAACAGAGGAGTAGGGAAGACGCCATATGATTAATGGATCACAGTGCTACCCTAATGTTCTCTCAGTTCATCACAATTACATAATAGTGTTTCTAGTGGTGTCTCCTAACCAGCATTTGGCTCCCAGTCGACCTGAAGGTTATCTTAAGAGCAGGTGAGGTGGCGATGATACGATTGGGGATTGGCATCCTCTCTCACATCAAAACATACCTGCAGACGAGAGACAGATGGGGAGCGAGAGATAGCATGTTTATGCTTTGTGTTTTTATTCTGACACTGTCAGTCATCATAATCATCAGGAGGTGAAATGCAAAGCTGACCTTAGATCATTAACTCTGCGACTACTAAATCTCTATCTGTATTTCAATGTAAAGCATCTCTTTAATAATACTTCCTGTTGACCCGACCAAGTGACCTCTTACCTCTGATCATGCTGTGCCCTCTATGCAGCCAGTTCAGGTGCAGAAGGGTTTCACCGACACAGCTGATATAACCTCTTGGATTTCGGTAGAAGAAGAGAGAGGGGTGAAGTGAAGGAGAGAGACTGTTATTGAGAAAATAACGTAGTTAAAGAGACAGTGTTCAACAGTAATCTCTGTGTGTGGTCTCACCTGGTGTCCACACTAAGTGGCAGCAGACTATTTTATCTTAAAAAACATGCACAGACACATGAGGACAAATAATATAGAGTAGTTGTAGAAATAATTAAGTATCTTGCTATTCTCCATGGTTGGCCCTCTTGCCTATTCTTTGAAGGTGGAAGGAGCCACAGTTATCCACCTGAGCCTGCTTACTACACAACACAATCCATCAATCAGATTGATACATGAGTGTGTAGGTGTGGGTTATAAGGTGTCTAATTGTTCAATTTGTTTTCAATAAAAATGGCCTGTTTTGTTTTTGTACATACATCACACCCTTACCTAAACAGCACCCTGACCTGAGAAGTAGAAATCAAAGGGAGAGAAACTGGGAAATTAATAACTGCAGTTGACATAGCTACATACATGGAATAATACTCTTATTGCAATGTTGATGGCTCTTAAAAAAGCCTTTGGTTGTGCATCGTGTAGTCTATGGTGTTGCCTGGGAACATCACCCTCTTCAAAGAAGTAGGAGGTGAAGATCTCCCGCACACATATTGCCTCTCTTGCTGCCTCCTGAATTCCTCCAGGAGGCAGTCGCAGATAGCCCTGGTCACCGAAAGGTATCTGTAGGAATATGGAAGATATTGTCATTATTCAACTTTTACATCACCAGGTCATTGTGGATTACTAAAGTGTAATATCACTTATAACAAATCATGATAACATTGGATAGATAGATGCATGTGCACACACATGTGCATGGGTAGCATGTGACAATAGCAGGATCATATCAAGGATAGCATGAATACATAAATACCACTTGAAGCTTGATGATGAGTTGATCATTTGAATCAGCTGTGTAGTGCTAAGGCAAAAACAAAAATGTGCCCTCCTTTGAGTCCACAGGACCAGGACTGAGAACCACTGCTCTTCATTGGGACCTCTTCATCTGCAGACTGGCTTTCACAGCTCTCTGTATCTGAGGACAGAAAACCTCACAAGAAACAGACTTCATTAGACCGCACTGAATATTATGTTACTATTATCTCCATCCTCACTTTTAGGGACTGGAACTACACAAAAGTACCTGTCCTATCCAGAATAACCTTCTCTCTCACTTTGACAGTTGGGGCTGCTATCCTTTCACCCTCCTTCATGGCTGTTAGCTAGCTACCTACAAATACATTTGGAGTTTGTTTTTAACAGTGATAAATACGTCAAGATAGCTAGCCAATATGAAGTTAGGTAGCTGGTGATATTTAATTCACTTAGCTATCTAACGTTATCTATACAGTATGTAAAGTTGTCTAGATAGCTAGCTAGTTACGTTAGCAGCTCATTTGAGTTAGCTTGCACTGTAACGTAAACTCACCCCATTCCGTACAAATGTGCGCAAACGCAAGATTCAAACAAGACTACAAAGAAAACTAATGGGACTGTAGTGACTTTGTTGACGTCAAAGTCGGGGGTGTGAACTATGTTTCTATTCAAGCGTTGATCGACATGGTAATGGCTCTGTAGTATTGGAGAAAAGTTTTAAAAAATGACCCTCTGTTACATCTTGTCGTGTCATGTCGTAACGTACAGCACGCATAAAGCAACTATTTCTGTCTTACAATCTCTCTCCACCAGATGTATCACATCCTTTCAAAACAAGAAATGGACAGTGACGGGGGTAAGGGGGGATACCTAGGCATTTTTTTCATCATCATTGCATGCAATCATCATTCTCAAAGCCGCTGTTTACTTCTAAGATCACTTTAGCAACGCCCTAAACCAAACCTTCAAATAGGTATGTAATGACACATTATAAAAACTCTTTATAGTGTTTTATTTACATTTAATAGGCGATAAGGTGATAAGTTGGACAGATCGAGTGAAAAAAATGCAATTTTCCCACATAACATCTCTCCTTCTCACTATCACGCATTGGTTTCGCTTCCCCACCCGCCATTTTTAAAAAGACCCGCCTTGTTGAATTATGCAGAAACAGGCAGTGTTTAGGTCATGTAATTGATTCTGTTGGAAAGGGGAGAAATTGTGCTTTACAATGGTATTGACATTACAGTTGATCTGGAAGTATTACGTTTTTGGTGCGCTAAAATAAGGGCAATTGTACGGACCAAGGCGATGTACGAGTTGATGTAAAAGTTTACGTGAACATTCAATGTGCCAGTGGATGAGCGGGCACATGAGACACGGCTTCAGTTCATGTCAGGAGAAAGTTGACAATGGTAGCAGAGTGGAGTAGTCATCACCTCTTAATCAGGGAACAGGAGGGGACTTAGCAGTACATACAAATAGCAGATACATTTCGTTACAGCTGCGCCATCGTAGGTTTGGACAACAAGTTTCTCTATGAAGATAAACTCAGACATCTCAAAATTCAGTAAGTCAAACACAGACTGCGCATCTCGCACACTTGACACATTAAAGTAGCCCAAGAAACATTACAGAATAAAGCCGTGATCATCCATATACCTGACAACTGCAAGCAGACTGTTGGCACCATAGGCCCCAGAGTGGTGGGGCAAGTTTAACCCCTTGGGGCGTGAAGTTTTTCCTTATATGTTAACCTAACTAGGAAAACTCTATAAGGTATGACAGTGATTAATCAGTTGTAAAAAGGTTTTATATGAGCTATGATGGGCCCAGTTGTTCCTAATCAGGTCACATGTTGGTTTTTTTATCCTGAAAAAAAAAACTCCTGGCCCTGGGTGGATGAAAACCCTGTGAAACTGCAGCTACCTTATATTTGTTCATGTTAATTGTATTTAGACTAGATTATGAGGGGGATTTCCTCTACCCAGACACAGAGACAACAATTTATGGACGATATAACTCACAGGGCTGACCTTGCTATATGCATGTTTGCATCATACAGGCCTATGCAACTGTAGGCCTCATAAAACATTCATTCACATCTGTCATCAGTATTATGTTGAGGATTAATTCCAGTTAATAATTTGGGATTAAAAATGTATAGGCAGCCTAGCCAGCCCAATTTTTAATATAAACTAAATTTGATCAAATTCACATTTTCTCATGACACACAATGGACTATAAATATATAACATTACCAATTAGTTTACCCTGACCAGATGGACAGGGCGCATAGGCTGTAAGTAGCCTACAGTTGATCAGATTGAAAAATAATCTTGTTTTCATCTCATGCAGCATATCAGATTTGTTTGGGTGTGGCCTAGGCTACTGCAACATTTATGTCATGAGTTTTTGCTTGTGTCTGTAGTTACCCTTGTTGGTGGAACTTTCCCACTGGTCACATCCTCTTAAAGCAAATTCTTCCATGCCCAAAGGCGCAGTGGTGTTGATAAACAACGCTTAAGAACATCCCTTTTTCTTCTTACTTCTCGTTGTGTTTGAATATCCATGCAGATTTTTCCCAGAAGCTTGAATCTGATATGGGCATTTTTATGCTTCCTGCTTTTGTTTAGCTGAATGATCGATGTTCTTTGGGTCACTGTAGCCACGTTTCGACCAAGGCTCAACCTTTCCATAAAGCAGGCATTGCCAGTACTTTTGATACTGGTTGGTGTTGAACGCCCTCACCTTTTTATCCTTCTTCATGAAACAGATCTCAGGCAGAGGTCGACCCTCGCTTTTAATGTGCACCTTTTCTGTGTACCCCAGAGAATGAAAGGGATTCTTTACACAGAGAACCCCCATAGTGCTCTGTGGAACAATCCCAATACAACACACTTGGTTCATTCCCTGATCCTAATTTTATGATTGGATGGACAACATGTCAGTTCATACTGCAAAAGCTTTGATTGGTTGGAGGACATCCTGCGGAAGTCGTCATAATTACCATGTATGTCTATGGAAGGGGGTGATGTCTACGAGCCTCCTAGGTTTTGTATTGTAGTCTATGTAGCCAGAGGAGGATAGAGGTGACAGTAGCTGTCCTCCCGCTACACAATGGTTCTATCCCAGACAGTGCTGTTGAAGTTACTGTAGACCTTCATTGCAAAACAGTGTATTTTAGTCAAATATTTGGTGACATATGAATATATTTAGTATAGTTTTATTAAAAAATGATCACTTTTTTAATGTTTCACTAATTGTATTTTTATGGAATTTCACTGAGGAGGATGGCCCTCCCCTTCCTCCTCTGAGGAGCCTCCGCTGGTGTAGCCGGAAGTGGGTCCTATGCAATGAGCTGTTAGCTAATGAGAGCATGGAACCTTCCTAAATGAAAAGGTATCTGGGCACCAAGCATCCAAGCCATAAAGATAGACAGCTGACTTTTTTTAAAGGAAATGTCAATATCTGGAGGCCTCACAAGAGTCATTGAACAAGGTATGCACAGTACAAGAAAAGTCACTTTGCGCATCATACCTTGTGGCCCAGCATATTGCTAAGCGCAAAAAAGCCCTCACCAGCGCAGAGGATCTCATACTCCCTGCTGCGATTGATATGTACACTGAAATTGTGGGATAGTCAGCCGCCAGCAAATTTAAAACCATACCTCTATCCAATGACACCATGAGGAGGAGAATCCAGGACATGTCTGAGGACATATCGTGTCAGACATCATAGTGAAATACTGCAAATGGCCATTAAGCACTGCAGCTTGATGAATCAACAGATGTGGCTAACCATGCAATTCTAATGGTCTATGTCAGACACGTCTGGGATAATAACTTTGAGGAGCAGTTCCTTTTTAGTGCTGATTTGCCCATCACCACCGCAGAGGCTGTCTTTAGCACAATGGATATGTACCTGGGCTCCGTGGGACTGGCCAGGGATCGGTGTGTACCGACCACTGATGGGGCAGCTGGCATGACGGGAAAGCACTACGGATTAGTAAAGCTGATCCTGGAGAGAGCACCGAGTGCTACGTGGAACCACTGCTTCCTACACAGGGATGCTTTGGTAGCGAAGGTCATCGTGCATGAGCACCACGCCACTCTCCAGAATGTGATTAAGTGTATCAACTATATCAAAAAGAGTTCCATGAAAGCAGGTGTCTCCAGGCCTTCTGCAGGGATATGGGGAGGGAGCACCAGCAGGTGTTTCCAGGCCTTCTGCAGGGATATGGGGAGGGAGCACCATCAGGTGTTTCCAGGCCTTCTGCAGGGATATGGGGAGGGAGCACCAGCAGGTGTTTCCAGGCCTTCTGCAGGGATATGGGGAGGGAGCACCAGCAGGTGTTTCCAGGCCTTCTGCAGGGATATGGGGAGGGAGCACCAGCAGGTGTCTCCATGCCTTCTGCAGGGATATGGGGAGGGAGCACCAGCAGGTGCTTTATCATGCAGAGGTCCGCTGGCTTTCCAGGGTAAACTTTTGGGTCGTGTCACATTCTGACCTTGGTTCTTTTGTTATACAGTGCCTTGCGAAAGTATTCGGCCCCCTTGAACTTTGCGACCCTTTGCCACATTTCAGGCTTCAAACATAAAGATATAAAATTGTATTTTTTTGTGAAGAATCAACAACAAGTGGGACACAATCATGAAGTGGAACGACATTTATTGGATATTTCAAACTTTTTTAACAAATCAAAAACTGAAAAATTGGGCGTGCAAAATTATTCAGCCCCCTTAAGTTAATACTTTGTAGCGCCACCTTTTGCTGCGATTACAGCTGTAAGTCGCTTGGGGTATGTCTCTATCAGTTTTGCACATCGAGAGACTGACATTTTTTCCCATTCCTCCTTGCAAAACAGCTCAAGCTCAGTGAGGTTGGATGGAGAGCATTTGTGAACAGCAGTTTTCAGTTCTTTCCACAGATTCTCGATTGGATTCAGGTCTAGACTTTGACTTGGCCATTCTAACACCTGGATATGTTTATTTTTTAACCATTCCATTGTAGATTTTGCTTTATGTTTTGGATCATTGTCTTGTTGGAAGACAAATCTCCGTCCCAGTCTCAGGTCTTTTGCAGACTCCATCAGGTTCTTCCAGAATGGTCCTGTATTTGGCTCCATCCATCTTCCCATCAATTTTAACCATCTTCCCTGTCCCTGCTGAAGAAAAGCATGCCCAAACCATGATGCTGCCACCACCATGTTTGACAGTGGGGATGGTGTGTTGCTTTTACGCCAAACATAACGTTTTACATTGTTGCCAAAAAGTTCAATTTTGGTTTCATCTGACCAGAGCACCTTCTTCCACATGTTTGGTGTGTCTCCCAGGTGGCTTGTGGCAAACTTTAACCGACACTTTTTATGGATATCTTTAAGAAATGGCTTTCTTCTTGCCACTCTTCCATAAAGGCCAGATTTGTGCAATATACGACTGATTGTTGTCCTATGGACAGAGTCTCCCACCTCAGCTGTAGATCTCTGCAGTTCATCCAGAGTGATCATGGGCCTCTTGGCTGCATCTCTGATCAGTCTTCTCCTTGTATGAGCTGAAAGTTTAGAGGGACGGCCAGGTCTTGGTAGATTTGCAGTGGTCTGATACTCCTTCCATTTCAATATTATCGCTTGCACAGTGCTCCTTGCGATGTTTAAAGCTTGGGAATTTTTTTTGTATCCAAATCCGGCTTTAAACTTCTTCACAACAGTATCTCGGACCTGCCTGGTGTGTTCCTTGTTCTTCATGATGCTCTCTGCGCTTTTAACGGACCTCTGAGACTATCACAGTGCAGGTGCATTTATACGGAGACTTGATTACACACAGGTGGATTGTATTTATCATCATTAGTCATTTAGGTCAACATTGGATCATTCAGAGATCCTCACTGAACTTCTGGAGAGAGTTTGCTGCACTGAAAGTAAAGGGGCTGAATAATTTTGCATGCCCAATTTTTCAGTTTTTGATTTGTTAAAAAAGTTTGAAATATCCAATAAATGTCGTTCCACTTCATGATTGTGTCCCACTTGTTGTTGATTCTTCACAAAAAAAATACAGTTTTATATCTTTATGTTTGAAACCTTGAACCGCAAAGTTCAAGGGGGCCGAATACTTTCGCAAGGCACTGTATCTTTGTTTTTGTATGGTCAGGGCGTGAGTTGGGTGGGTTGTCTATGTTCGTTTTTCTATGTTGTGTTTTGAGTTTGGCCTGGTATGGTTCTCAATCAGAGGCAGGTGTCGTTAGTTGTCTCTGATTGAGAATCATACTTAGGTAGCCTTTTTCCACCTGTGTTTCGTGGGTGTTTATTTTCTGTGTCTGTGTGTTCCACACGGAAATGTTTCGGTTAGTTATTTCACGTGTCGTTTATTGTTTTGTTTCAGTGTTCACTTGTTTTAATAAAGAGCATGAACACGTACCACGCTGCGCATTGGTCCTCCGATCCTTACTACTCCTGCTCGTCGTCGTCGTCGTCGGAAGACAGCTGTTACAAGTCGCTTTTATGAGCTTCAAACATTTTGATTGTGAGGAACTGCTTGTGCAGGTTTGCCTACCTGGTGGATATTTTTGATAATCTGAATTTGCTCAATGTGTCAATGCAAGGGAGGAGGCACAATCAATTTGAACAGAGGGACAAAGCGGATGCCTTCAAGATTAACTTTACCATTTGGGCAAATCATGTTTCTTTACAGACTCACGTCATGTGCGCGAGCGTTGAAAAATACATTTAGAAATCTATATTATTCAATTATTGCACCCACACTGCTCGTGCGTGCCAACGAGCATCTGCGTTGCAAATGGCTAAAATAGAAGTCAGTTCTATTTGTGACACAGATCGCGCTGCAAGTCCTGCCTCTCCCATCTCCTCATTGGTTTATAGAAGCAGGTACCCACGTGTCATCTCCTCATTGGTTATACCCACGTGGGTGATTGAAAGACGAACAAGATCAGTGGCGGTAATGCACCTAATTTATGGAAGTTACCAATCGCAATATCAAAAATCAAACAAAAAAAATCACATTTATTTATATAGCCCTTCGTACATCAGCTGATATCTCAAAGTGCTGTACAGAAACCCAGCCTAAAACCCCAAACAGCAAGCAATGCAGGTGTAGGAAAAACTACACCTGGTGGCTAGGAAAAACTCCCTAGAAAGGCCAAAACCTAGGAAGAAACCTAGAGAGTAACCAGGCTATGTGGGGTGGCCAGTCCTCTTCTGGCTGTGCCGGGTGGAGATTATAACAGAACATGGCCAGATGTTCAAATGTTCATAAATGACCAGCATGGTCCAATAATAATAAGGCAGAACAGTTGAAACTGGAGCAGCAGCACGGCCAGGTGGACTGGGGACAGCAAGGAGTCATCATGTCAGGTAGTCCTGAGGCATGGTCCTAGGGCTCAGGTCCTCCGAGAGAGAGAAAGAAAGAAAGAGAGAAAGAGAGAATTAGAGAGAGCACACTTAAATTCACACAGGACACTGAATAGGACAGGAGAAGTACTCCAGATATAACAAACTGACCCTAGCCCCCCGACACATAAACTACTGCAGCATAAATACTGGAGGCTGAGACAGGAGGGGCCAGGAGACACTGTGGCCCCATCCGAGGACACCCCCGGACAGGGCCAAACAGGAACGATATGACCCCACCCACTTTGCCAAAGCACAGCCCCCACACCACTAGAGGGATATCTTCAACCACCAACTTACCATCCTGAGACAAGGCTGAGTATAACCCACAAAGATCTCCGCCACGGAGAAATATAAAGTCAAGAGAAGAAAAAGTCAAGAGAAGAAAAAGCCTAGAAGGAGGAGTGATGACTAGAAACGATTCAGTTGACCGTTTTATGTGTGGATTAATTGTCGGAGTAGAGGACCTTGTGTATTTCAGGTAAAATAACAACTTGTTTATATCTCAGGACAAATTAGCTAGCAACAGCAAGCTGTGATTGCATTTTAGAAGTGGAGTAATGGTTATATACAGGAAATAGAGACAGCGAGAGACGGATTTCAGAGTTGTTTTTTTTACACATTTATTGTAATTGAATTAGATTGGAAGTTTCAACATGATCCAACAGTTTAACATGAATAAATAGGCAACTAAATAAATGTATCAATAAATATACTGAGGTTTGCATGAATACATTCGTTTGAGGCTCAAGTAGGATGTGACGTTATTCATTACGAAATCATTCCAATACAACCGGAATGCATGTAAATCTCATAATTTGATTTTAACAATGAAAGAAAAACACTTTATAAATACAAATAAAATATAAGTTTAGTACATAGTACTTGGTTGTATATAAGAAACCGACTGTCTTTTCACTTAAAACAGTCTCATGCCACTCTACATGTAATATTGTATTTCAACCTGGATAGAACATGATAGAATTCAGCCTATCAATCTTATAAATACTTATTTGGTTTGTATCTTGTAAACAGTTCAGAATCCCAGAGTATTCATGGGATGATTCCCCCTCTTCATTTGTTGCTGTTGAGGAAAATAAAAGACTATGTTATTACAATATAATCAATGTCAAGTTGATTCAGAACTTTTTGTGAAGCTAGATAAGAAAATTCCCCAAGCTTAGGATAATGAAAATTTAAGAAAATGTCACTTGAACCTAGACATATTTCTGAAAGGTGAAGCAAGTCATGCTGTATTTGCTGTATATGCTGTATTTATGACATCATTTTGTCCAATCAAACTATTAAATGACAGTCATCCTATCTGTGTTGTTTTACTGGGTCGGTTTACATCCTTAGGCCGTACGGGTTTATATTGTACTTACTTGGCCAGCATCTTCTCAATGACCTTCTTGACCCAAGGAGCGCTGACATCCAGACAAATCTCCTGACCGCTCTTGCTCAGAGTGGCACTGCAGGACAGACACACAGCACAGTCAGACAATCATTAAACCTGGTAAAAACTACATTTTATTGTCAGCATTAGCTAATGAAATCGGATGGTAGTCAGGGAGTAGGACTGACTAATTGAAGTGATATATTTTTAAGTTAACGTTATATAGTAACCACATTTAATGTCAACATCATATAATAACCATATTTTACAGTAAGCATTTGCCAGTGTAATATGACTATAGTCAGGAAGCAGCAGGACTCACATGATCTCAGTGTCTCTGCAGTGCGAGCTGGGAGGGAACATCTCCACCTTCTTAATGAGTTTACCAATGCGTCTGCTCTCCGTCTCAATGCAGCGACATCGCAGGTCAGCCCCCATGCCTCTCAGACTCATCCCTGAAAGAGGTAAGAGGTCAAGGGTCAGCGGTAGAAGGAATACACAGTTATCCACCGTGATGACAAACACACTTGATTAGTTAGAGAGAGGGAAAGAGAGAGAGTCATTCACGCATGACTGGAAGTTGCTCTGGATAAAAGCGTGTGTTGAATGGCATATATAAAGTATATATACAGTATATATTTCATATATATAGAGAGAGAGATGCAGATTTATTTGTATGTACAATAAGATACAAGATACAGTACAATAAAGGTAAATAGTAATCCTACTGCTCATAACCATTATATTCATGTCCATTGGTGTCAATGCATTGAGTCAGAGTGATGTAGGTAATAATATCAACTCACCCTCAGTAATGGTCAGGAGAGCCAGGAGCACAACGACAAGGCTGGCTGACATTCTGATGCTCATCTTGGGGTTACAGATGATCCTACTAGAAATCCTCTAATAAAGTCTAAGGTTGTTATCTAGCTGGTAAAAGGTACTGTAAAGTATTTTATTGTTATATCTTTCTCTCTTTTTCAGTCCAGTTGCGAGTTCTTTCTTTCTTTCCTTCCTTCTCTGTCTGTGGTGAGTTCAAATCTGCCGCTGTGAGAAGAAAACCGCTTTGTCTGCCACTGTGGGGAGAGAGCTGTTTTA
Organism: Oncorhynchus clarkii lewisi; assembly: GCF_045791955.1. Taxonomy (NCBI): domain Eukaryota; kingdom Metazoa; phylum Chordata; class Actinopteri; order Salmoniformes; family Salmonidae; genus Oncorhynchus; species Oncorhynchus clarkii. The sequence continues at coordinate 78,636,413 of NC_092158.1, forward strand.
AAGCCAAGTCCTGGGAGTGAGTCATTGTGGCATATGGTAGATTGTGAAATCTGGGATTTGGCTGACTTTGAGGGCTTATTGAGGTAGGGAATTTCTCACTTTAACTCATGAGTGACAGCAAGACACATTGACTTGATACCGGTACCCCCTGTATATAGCCTCATTATTGTTATTTTATTGTGTTACTTATTTATAGATTTTATTTTTTACTTTAGTTTATTGAGTAAATATTTTCTTAACTCTATTTTCTTAAAACTGCATTGTTGGTTAAGGGCTTGTTGATTTTGATTTCTCAACAGCTTTCTCATGGAACAACCTCTGTCACATCATACAGATGGAAAAATGCCAAGTTAAAGTGTTATGAAATGTTATGAAATGCTTGAGTTTTGAATGCATTGATGATTCTTTACTAAACAGATTTATTTTCTAAACTATTCATATGAGTAAAGTGCACAGCGCTATATTGCTCACTGACAACTTTGTATTAACACATTTCAGACGAGTACATTGGAATCATAACGGACATCGACTAATAGAGCATTTCTAATGCAACCTAGCTGTGGACAAATGGCTGAAATATGCGTATTGTGTCACAAGACATTCGTCACACAGGATGGAACGTTTCAACAAATAATCATCATCGCCAGTGATTAGGCTCAACAGACCACAAAACTTCTGAACCTAACTATGATATGAGGGCCAGTAGTTTACCCTGACAACCTGGCCACAGACCCTATTTATTTTATTCTACCATTGAAAGGGGCATGATATACTGTATGTTCGCTCACCTACTGTATGATGGGGAGTTTCAATGAAGACATAGTAAGGAAAAGCAGGCAGACAACACAATGCTTGAACTTCATCCAATTTAATTAAATTCAATAATCTTTAATTAAAAGAACTACATTTTATTGCAAGTAGGGCTACTTTACACAACCCGGGCCTCTGAAGCTGACTGATGTTTTTCGACACCTTCAGGAGTCTATGCCTCGATTAATTGAGGGTGTTCTGAGGGCAAAAGGGGGTTTCCTAATCTTTGGTATACTCAGTCTATATCACAATCTCTGTCCACACTTTAAATATAATGTTCTGTTATAAACATTACATTCACTAAAACAGGAAGTGACAAACAATACAATATAAGCAAACATTGAGTAACTGAAATGACATTCCTCCAGACAGGCAGGGTGCCAGAGCTTGCCGTGGGAACTACACACATGAAAAAAATTAAACATGAACCAACACATCTGGCCTGTACAACTACGACATCACACCACGTATGACCATTCAGCCCCATCTATGAGCGGAAGTGTGTCTTTAAATGAAATGTAATAAGATTGATGGGGTATTTTGTATAAACTCAGCAAAAAAAGAAATGTCCCTTTTTCAGGACCCTGTCTTGAAAAGATAATTCCTTAAAATCGAAATACCTTCACAGATCTTCATTGTAAAGGGTTGTAAACACTGTTTCCCATGCTTGTTCAATGAACCATAAACAATTAATGAACATGCACCTGTGGAACAGTCGTTAAGACACAAACAGCTTACAGACGGTAGGCAATTAAGGTCAAAGTTATGAAAACTTAGGACACTAAAGAGGCCTTTCTACTGACTCTGAAAAAGGGTCCCTGCTCATCTGCGTGAACGTGCCTTAGTCATGCTGCAAGGAGGCATGAGGACTGAAAATGTGGCCAGGGCAATAAATTGCAATGTCCGTACTGTGAGACGCCTAAGACAGCGCTACAGGGAGACAGGACGGACAGCTGATCGTCCTCGCAGTGGTAGACCACGTGTAACAACACCTGCACAGGATTGGTACATCCGAACATCACACCTGCGGTACAGGATGGCAACAACAACTGCCCGAGGTACACCAGGAACGCACAATCCCTCCATCAGTGCTCAGACTGTCTGCAATTGGCTGAGAGAGGCTGGACTGAGGGCTTGTAGGCCTGTCGGATTTGCGTTTATCGTCGAAAGAATGAGCGTTACACCGAGGCCTGTACTCTGGAGCTGGATCGATTTGGAGGTGGAGGGTCCGTCATGGTCTGGGGCGGTGTGTCACAGCATCATTGGACTGAGCTTGATGTCATTTCAGTCAATCTCGAAGCTGTGCGTTAAAGGGAAGACATCCTCCTCCCTCATGTGGTACCCTTCCTGCAGGCTCATCCTGACATGACCCTCCAGCATGACAATGCCACCAGCCAAACTGCTCGTTCTGTGTGTGATTTCCTGCAAGACAGGAATGTCAGTGTTCTGCCATGGCCAGCGAAGAGCCCGGATCTCAATCCCAATGAGCACGTCTGGGACCTGTTGGAATGGAGGGTGAGGGCTAGGGCCATTCCCCCCAGAAATGTCCGGGAACTTGCAGGTGCCTTGGTGGAAGAGTGGGGTAACATCTCACAGCAAGAACTGACAAATCTGGTTCAGTCCATGAGGAGGAGATGCATTGCAGTACTTAATGCAGCTGGTGGCCACACCAGAGCTGACTGTTACTTTGATTTTGACCCCCACTTTGTTCAGGGACACATTATTCCATTTCTGTTAGTCACATGTCTGTGGAACTTGTTCAGTTTATGTCTCAGTTGTTGAATCTTGTTATGTTCATACAAATATTTAAATAATATGTTAAGTTTGCTAAAAATAAACGAAGTTGACAGTGAGAGGATGTTTCTTTTTTGCTGAGTTTAGTTCACAGATTTTGCTGCAATGCTATAAGTAGGGAAATTCATTTTTTTTCTGACCTTAAAGTGACCTCACTGGGAAAACGCAGTAACTGATAACAGAGGGCTCGTTTAATAAAGGCAAAAGCAACTGACTGTAGACAAAAGTCAAAGAGTGAAGTCAGCAACATGCATCTGCAACAGTTGAAAGTTGGACATGATAGGGACAGATCGAAATTTACTGGGGGGAGGGTTGTGTTTTTTTTTTATTGGATACAAGGTAGGGTAGTGCGTATTTTCCTTGGTTTACATTCACTCTTCTGTTCGTATTTTCCTTGGTTTACATTCACTCTTCTGTTCGTATTTTCCTTGGTTTACATTCACTCTTCTGTTCGTATTTTCCTTGGTTTACATTCACTCTTCTGTTCGTATTTTCCTTGGTTTACATTCACTCTTCTGTTCGTATTTTCCTTGGTTTACATTCACTCTTCTGTTCGTATTTTCCTTGTTTACATTCACTCTTCTGTTTATTTTCCTTGTATTTTCCTTGGTTTACATTCACTCTTCTGCTCGTATTATCCTTGGTTTACATTCACTCTTCTGTTCATATTTTCATTGGTTTACATTCACTCTTCTGTTCGTATTTTCCCTATAAACAATAGCTTGACTTACCTTTTTATATTACCCTAATAAAGTTTAGAAAAGTTTGTGAAGGTTTGGTATGGTGTGGTTATTGTTAAGCTTTAGCTGCTGCAGGCCTATGATATGAAGGCAGTGCGCCCCAGCTCTCCCGACCCAACCCGACTCTCCAACTGACTCAGACAGGTGAACTTGAGGTGAGGAAGTCTGTTTCAGGGCTACCAGAGTTACTCATATAATCTAACAATGTAATGCTTATCTTTGTAAAAATATTTGGATCAAAAATGTACAAATTAGCCTCCTTTTGTACGTCTCTATCTGTATAGATGACGCAGGAGCCATTTGACATAAAGAAATGCATGTAGGTGCTGTAGCATGCCACCAGCAAATCTCTCTCTCTCTCTATCTTTCTGGGGTTAGGCCTAAGCTTCTCTTCCTTTATATATTTGTACATAAAACATTCTCCATTCAGGCTGCAATGGCCTCGATTTACTCTCTAACTCGATTTAATGACGAGTAGTCGGGAAAAAAACTGGGAAAATATGTGTTCTTTCTTTACAAAACACAATTTTCCACCACCATACTAGTGGCTAATGCTACTTCCTGATGTTGTGCCCTGTGTAGAGCCAGGGGTCACCCTTAGTGGAATCGTCCAAAACCGGATGCATCTGGTTTTCAGGGATACAGATAATTCAACCTACACTATATCATATATATCACAACTCAGGATATGACCCAAGATGCAGACACAGGTGGCGGATAGTACAGTTCTCAATAATTTATTACACGTGGCAAAGGTCAGGTCGAGTACAGGCAGAGGTTCGTAATCAGGTCAGAGTCAGGAAGGTACAGAACGGCTGGTAGGCTCAGGGTCAGGGCAGGCAGAATGGTCAGAACCGGGAATACGAGGAAACAAACACTTGAGAAACAGGAAAACGGGAAAGCACGCTGGTAAGACCTGACAAGATAAGACGAACTGGCAACAGACAAACAGAGAACACAGGTATGAATGCTCAAGGGATAATGGGGAAGATGGGCGACACCTGGAGGGGAGGTGGAGACAAGCACAAAGACAGGTGAAACAATCAGGGTGTGACAATATACAAAAGTATGTGGACACCCCTTCAAATTAGTGGATTCGGCTATTTCAGCCATGCCTGTTGCTGACAGGTGTATAACATCGAGCACACAGCCATGCAATCTCCATAGAGAAACATTGGCAGTAGAATGGCCTTACTGAAGAGCTCAGTGACTTTCAACGTGGCACCGTCAACGGATGCCACCTTTCCAACAAGTTATTTTGTCAGATTTCTGCCCTGTTAGCGCTACCCCGGTCAACTGTGAGTGCTGATATTGTGAAGTGGAAACGTCAAGGAACAACAACGGCTCAGCTGCGAAGTGGTAGGCCGTGTAAAATCATCTATCCTCGGTTGCAACAGTCACTACAGAGTTCCAAACTGCCTCTGGAAGCAGCGTCAGCACAATAACTGTTCGTCGGGAGCTTCATGAAATGGGTTTCCATGATCAAGCAGCAACACACAAATCTAAGATCACCATGTGCAATGCCAAGTGTCAACTTGAGTGATGTAAAGCTTGCCGCCATTGGACTCTGGAGCAGTGGAAACACATTCTCTGGAGTGATGAATCACGCTTCACCATCTGGCAGTCCGACGGACTAATCTGGGTTTGGGGGATGCCAGGAGATCCCTACCTGCCCCAATGCATAGTGCCAACTATAAAGTTTGGTGGGGGGAGGAATAATGGTCTGGGGCTGTTTTTCATGGTTCAGGCTAGGCCCCTTAGTTCCAGTGAAGGGAAATCATAATGCTGCAGCATACAATGACATTCTAGATGATTCTGTGCTTCCAACTTTGTGGCAAAAGTTTGGGGAAGGCCCTTTCCTGTTTCAGTATGACAATGGCCCCATGCACAAAGCGAGGTCCATACAGAAATGGTTTACCGAGATTGGTGTGGAAGAACTTGACTGGCCTGCACAGAGCCCTTACCTCAACCCAATCGAACACCTTTGGGATGAATTGGAACGCTGACTGCGAGCCAGGCCTAATCGCCTGACATCAGTGCCCGACGTCACTAATGCTCTTGTGGCTGAATGGAAGCAAGTCCAGGCAGAAATGTTCCAACATCTAGTGGAAAGCCTTCCCAGAAGAGTGGAGGCAGTTACACCCAGCCAAGTGTGTGTAACCGGTGTGAAATGGCTAGCTAGTTAGCGGTGTGGTGCTAATAGCATTTCAATCGGTGATGTCATTCGCTCTGAGACCTTGAAGTAGTTGTTTCCCTTGCTGTGGCTGTGGCTTTTGTGGAGTAATGTGTAACAATGCTTCAAGGGTGACTGTTGTCTTTGTGTCCAGAGGGTCCCTGGTTCGGGGCAAGGAGAGGGACGGTAGCTATACTGTTACATGGGGACCAACAGATCCGACCTGCGCCAGGTTGAATCTGAATGCATATGGATGTCTATGAAATTTCTCAAATGTCCGGACATCTCAAATGTCTGCACATCGTGGTTTACCAGCAGCTCCAAACATCTAAATAATAAGATACCTGCCAAACAAGCTTGTAAGAACTGTACATAAAATGCCCCCTCATACTCATCTGGAGGAGCAGACGTTTTTGGTCTCTATCTCTGTAATGTGTCTGTATCTATGTAATTGTACATGTATTTATGTATATACAAAAAAATAGGGACAACATTGGAAATAAGTCCGCGACTTTATTGTGCAATCCCTGTCACTTTTAAAAATCTTTGTGTGTACTGGATGTACGGTATGTATTTTTTTAAATGACAAATAAAGTCTATCATTTCCAAACTGTGCAGCGGCCAATTGATGAATGGAAAGAGACTGTTACAGACACCAAAAAGTTTAATGAAATTCGGAGATTGTCAAGCCAAGCCTTCGATGCCGGATAAGCCTGCATGGTAGGGAGGGATGTATTTTCTGTTTATCGAGATTGACATGGTCTATTTGTTCTGGTGCTGAAAACGCAAACCATGATACTGAAGGTCCCAATGTCAGTAAGCTTTGTTTATTGGTTGGCTCAGAAACCTGCTGGTGGACAATTCATTACATATGTTTAATATAATTATAAATATGGCATCAACATTTAGATAATCTGATTTCCCCCTAGCTGATCATTGTTTGCCGCTGGCTCTGATAGTGAAGTAATGAAACAGGTAGGGAGAGTGAGCTTGTCTGTGGTGGTTGGCGAACTCTCAACCTTCTGGCCTGTAGCCTGTGTGGCATGGACAGTGCCACAAAAGCATGCTGAAGTGGCAAAGTCGATATCCATGTTTATAAACACAGGGTTGCTAGTTATTGTTATTTTTGGTCATAAACATTAGTTTGAGTTAATTCTATGAGGAGGGAGGGTGTTCAACAGTACAAGGGGAGGGTCATGTGAAAATATTTTTAATGTTGGGGAGGGGGGTTCATTTTTATTTTGAGTTGTACCAGCCCCTCCCCCCAGTAAATGTTGATCTCTCCCTAACCACGTTTTCAGCCACAGTTTTTATGCAAGTAAAGTCGTACATACAAAACACATCACAACAGCTGTGCCTGTGATGGAAAAATGGAAGTTACGGTACAATTTTGTAAATGCTGACAGATCATTTGTTTGTTCGACATGGTGGGATATTTTGTGTCTTTTTAAATTAGTTATGCGAGAACTGGTGGTGAAAACGCTGTAAACGTGGAGTCACGCTATGATATGGTGTGTGGTCCTCCCACTACTACTTGGGAAACCGTGCAGTTTATTAGGCTACAGATGAAATAAGTTATGAACTTCACAGGGTGGTGAAAGTGCACCGTGATGAGATTGATGTTCCTTTCCAATAAATATAGATGGTTTTATTCTGGTGACATGATCAGTGCTTGACTGCCATTTGACAAATATAAATATTCTTGATCTTATCCATAGTAAACTCATCATGTAGACTACCCTACCCTCACTGTATCTGTGAGTTGTTGGCTAGAGTACATGTACCAAGACCAGAGTAGACACATTTTCTATTTAATACAACAGTTTTTGTATATATATATATATATATATAAATCAGTGTGATGAGGTAGTGCACAAACATTTTACTTTTTCACTTACGTTTTCATGTACATAATAAAAATTGAAAGTTCAATGTGTTTCTGTGGCATTTTCAACTCCACTGATATTACTGTATATATCCACTGATATACTGTATATACTGTATATACTGTATATATATATAGGGGGCTGTGTGATTTAAATGTGCATCAGCAGTTTTTCTATTGTTATGTCAGTCACTGACATGGTCACTCAACTACTGTAGCCCATGTCAGCTAACATTTTTTAGATTGGAAAGTGTGTCTAGCTAGCTATCTAAACGTGTGGGCCATGTTCTTCAAGGGGCCCCCATTGATTTTGTCATGCCAAAATGTGTAGAATTGCAGGAAATAAAAACTGATATGATTCTCTCCACCCAATGGAAAATGTGTATAATACGTGGGTATTAACACCATGGCAAAATTAATAGAATTGCATGACATTTGTGATAAAAATGTCTGTCTGCCTCATAGTAAAATTAGTAGAATTGCACAAAATGTGTTATACAATTGCAAGTTGTTCTCTCTGACACATGGAAATGTGTAGAATTGCAGAAAACTTGCTTTACCAGGCAAGCTAGGGCCGGTCCTGATCATATGTCCAGGGTGCTGTTTGTCCCCATCAGATTACTTCTGCTTTAAACTAGCCATGTTGGTGTACTGTAGGTGTGAACCAACATACGCACAAATTTATTTAATCTATTTTAGATAATGTTGGTATATTATTTGCATTATTCTATTTAATGGCAGAGACTGCTGTTATATATTTAACAAATAAATGTACAGTAGAATGTAGAGTACACATTTTTATTCAGCACATTTCTGAGTTTATTGTATTAGTCAACAGACACAGTATGTTGGATTGCTCTATTACTCTAAGTGGTAAATTATGAATAAATTGCTCTAAGTCGGGGATGGGCAAATTTGATGGGGTGGGGGCCACAAACAAATCGGAACTCGTGAGGGGCTGCAGTGGCTAGTGAGTCTGCGTACCCAAAGTTTATTTCCTGTTATTCTGCCATATATACAGTACCATTCAAAAGTTTGGGCACGCCTACTCATTCCAGTGTTTTTCTTAATCTTTATTATTTTCTGCATTGTAGAATAATAGTGAAGACATCAAAACTATGAAATAACACATGGAATCATGTAGTAACCAAACACTTGTTAGCCCAGAAAATGTTATTTTACAGGAAGAACTTTTGGATATCAGATTGGCGGTAACTCACCAGCACTACCAGCATTACGACCAGGAATACGACATTTCTCTTTGCTTATTTGAGTTGTTCTCGCCATAATATGAACTTAGTCTTTTACCAAATAGGGCTATCTTCTGTATACCGCCCCTACCTTGTCACCACACAACTGATTGGCTCAAACAAATTAAGAAGGAAAGAAATTCCACAAATGAACTTATAACAAAGGCACACCTGTTCATGGAAATGCATTCCAGATGACTACCTCATGAAGCTGGTTGAGAGAATGCCAATAGAGTGCAAAGCTGTCCTCCAGGCAAAGGGTGGCTACTTTTGAAGAATCTCAAATGTAAAATATGTTTAATTTGTTTAACACTTTTTTGGTTACTACATGATTCAACGTGTGTTATTTAATAGTTTTGATGTCTTCACTATTATTCTACAAATTTGAAAATAGTAAAAATAAAGAAAAACCCTGGAATTATTATTTTGACTGGTACTGTATATATATATATATATTTATTATTATTATTATATATATATTGTTATTATTATTATTGATAGTTTTTTATTGGTACACGGACCTACATAAGGGTGGGACAGCCAGATGCCCATCCCTGCTCTAAGTGGTAATTGATGACGTCTTGTGTTTTTGAATGTGGTGTGATTTTTCATTTATGCCACAAGATGGCGTCATGCTCGCTTTTGGAGAAAAGTCTCTCCTGGACACACAACATGACTAGGTATTCTAAAATAGAAATTGCTTTTGGTCCTCTGTAGTTTACATGTAGTTTGACGTAGACTCCTTGGAAATGTGCTCCTTCATAGAGATGTAATATTTGTTTATTTGCCAAAATCTATTTGAAACTGAAGGCATGTAAATGTAATAGCACACAAAAATGACATCAGATCAAGGCGATGGTGAAAACTCTAGTAAAGCAACACTGACCTGATGATTTATGAAATTCCAACCTCTTCTGGATCACTCCTAAATGCAGAGAGTGAGTCAAGCATACACACTCACTCATTCACAGAATAAATCATATGCACACACTTCCCGTTATTTATTTTCTTACATCACTATTGTTTGGCTCAGCAGTTCCTTAAATGTGGATGAATTAGTAATTAAGGATATACAATGCCTCTCACATTATGCCTGAGTCATTTAACACTGCACTGCCAAGGTTTTAAGTGGATAAAGCTGAAGAGGTGTTTATGTGAAATTGACAGAAAACATCCTCAGTCTTTGAAGTGCTGGTCAATGTTTCCTAAAAAAAAGCATTTGTTAGTCTACATTTTTTTGTTTTCAGTTTGATCAGGCTTACAAATTGAAGGGATATTTTGACAGAATTTTTAACAGAAATATGTAGACGAATGTCTGAAGAATAATAGTTTTAAATGATTTGTGTGTGTGTGTTTGTGAGTGAGAGAGAGTCTGGGGTCTGAAGAACAAATGAATGGAACTACTATACTTCAAATGACTAGAAAGTTCATCAGCAGGTTAATTTCACTTGGGTTTAGCTCTATTTCTTTGTAGGACTAAGCTGCTTTAATTATAATTTACGATGTGATATGACGATGCACTACAACTTTTACACGACAGCATCATCTTTTATGTCGCATCTAATAACAATATCGTTAACTTTCAATTGTTTCTTATAATGAACTGTCACTTAGCCAATAGGCTATCTCAGTATAGGGCCTTCGTTGGTTTGATAATTTCCATCTCTGGTTTCTCAACGAGACATTTCAACGAGAAAATAATTATGTTTCTCGTGCCAGCTATTGTCATTTTAGCGCCATATCTGTGGAAATTCAGACGAATTTCTATTATTATCCGTTTTTGTTATTGAAACCACACAACCCGTTTTTCCGCCACGGCATTGGACCTGTTTCCAATCTGAAGACATGCGTGATGAATTTGGCAAATCATCTGCAGCTTTGTCGGTAACGTAGCCCACCCACACCAGCCCAGTCGCCCGCTGCCCTGGGGTATCAATGGGAAATGTGGAAATCCCAACAAAGAACTAAATCATTAAACATAAACAACCCAGGGCCTTCGAACAATACAAACGTGCCCCCCGCTTCTGGCATTCCTTTTATGGATTGGCAAGTGCAAATCTATTACTTTCAGCATAATACCAGTTTATTCTCAGTTGGCTATTAGGCCTATATAAAAGACTATTTAACAGTGTCATTACGGACTGTTATATATTTAAAGGTGTGTGTTTTCAATTGAGTAGCAGGCCGATGGTTTCCTTGTTCATGAAAAATAAGGCATATCAATTAAATTTTTCTCATTGTGTAATTTCTGACATTATGACCGTCCTGTTACCTCTCGCTAAATAGGCTTCTCATGGAGGAAAAATAATGTCAGCAAGCCTTAGCCAGATCTAGTCATATGCCTATCACGAAATTACAAGTAGGCTAGCTGCTACATTTAATTGGCATAGTAGCCTAGTTTCAATATGCTCGAATATTATTCATGTTGCTATTATAATAGCAGCATGTTATTAGCATAATTAGGCTACTATACATTTCTATAGGCTACATTTACCTCTATAAATGGTAAAAGTTGCAAGGCGCCGTAAATTCTCTATCTATAGGAATAGACACCTTCTGAAGGTGACCCTTAGGCCTACTGGTCCAACAATTGTTTTTGCCACTATAGATATAGATTATGGAGTTTGCTCATACTTCTCTTCCGTCACTGCAAGTCCCCAATATCAACACAAGTATTGTTAATCTTCACTCTCCTTTGATTTGTCTCATTTACCTTGGCTAAAACGAATAGGCCTACCACATGTATTTTTGATCGATCTAGATTGATTGATTTAATCTAGCATTTCAATTATTGCAGAATTTTGAATGTGGGCCTCTGGCTGTAGTATATGAAGTGATATTTTCACAACCATTATGCCTTTTTCCAAAGCACATCATTTCTTGAAAGAAGCATTAACCTAATAAAAAGTATTCCTATCTTTGATTTGATTAAACTTCATGTCAAACTTCGTATTTTCAACATTTCTAACTCAACACGCTTCCCTACATTAGAGTTGTTTAGTCGGTGCCATTTGTGCAAAATGTTAGAATTTATGCCTCGATCACACCTATAGTGTTTAGGCAAAATGTACGCAGCATCATCTGCATATGTGTGCAACAAAAGTTCAACATTCACCATCTGCTACTGTTTCTGTCAAGCAGTCTATGCATACAATAAGATGCACATGTTCGATAAATCCCACATATGCACCACACAGAACGCACTGCAACTGCCTCTGTAACACAATGCTGCAAGACAATTGCAGCGTTCCATTGGACATGAATGTACTTTTGGTGTACCAAAACACAATCAATCAGTCGGTGTGATGGAGGCTTTAGGCACATTTTTATGGTGTAGCCTTTCATTCATACTCATACTTCAATTCATACTCTCCTCCATGTTTTGCACATGGGCATATGTTGCTAAAATAGTTTAAGAAAAATGTTCGAAGCGCCCTTTAGTAGGACATTATTATTTATTCAGAAAAAAGCGTATACTGAGTCATCTTTGCTTTTGGCGCTTCACGAAATTACAATTATAGGCCATTTTGTTTTTGAAAATGTGTTATTGATGTGGTGATAGTTCAGATGATCTAGGGCGGCTATATGTCTACTCCTCCATATATTTGATATTTCGAATAGCCATCTACAAGTAGGCCTTGGTCTAATAGGATAACATCATTTTCCCCCACCATATTGATATTATAGTTGTCACTTATTAAATGGTAATTTACTGAATGGAATTTGAAATATGATGTTGATTTTGGAGTGATGGGATGATGATAGGTAACGGTTGGTACTTTGGTACCGATTGCCTTGTTTCGATTGGTTAAGAGCTTCTCCTCGATCATAACCATGACATCACAGTCACCTGATCCAATACCGTTACAGTTCCAACAGGAAACCAACGAGAGAGGATGCTGGACATCTTGGAAGTCTCACGGTGCTTCATAACTTTCTCAGCCTCCCTTTTCTCCGTTTAAGGCTAGAAAGTTGTTCCATTTCATGTTTGTTTGGAGATAAAAAGGCTTTGGATTTTTTGAAGGATTGTTTTTTTCTCTTGAATAACTAACGTGAGAGGGGGCTGAGCGCACATATTTTAAGCTTGTTTTTTTTTGTGAATGGAGAGGGCAAAGCCTTGCGCGTGAGCATCTATCCCTTTCAAAGAACTGACCCTTTCCCACCTGTTGGGGCAGGTGGTTTTGGCTCTGCCCGTGGACTATGACATTGGACTTGGAGCCCATGGAAGATTTTGTTATTGACGTAGTGGGAGAGGGACTCAGGGATAACGGAGATGAGCATCTCGTGTCCTTACCTTTGGAAGAAGCGAGAAGCGCAGAGCATGAACCTGACACTTTTTTGTCTTCGAGCGGGCAGGATGAGGATAGGGACGACTACTCACCCACATCGAAGCGTCCTCCAGCAGCAAGTAAAAGCCCGGCGTCGGTAAAGCCTCCGTACTCCTACATCGCTTTGATAACAATGGCCATATTACAAAGCCCCAAAAAGCGTCTTACCCTCAGCGAGATATGTGACTTTATCAGCCACCGATTCGTTTATTATCGTGAGAAGTTCCCTGCCTGGCAGAATTCCATCAGACACAACCTTTCGCTCAATGACTGCTTTGTCAAAATGCCCCGGGAGCCTGGTAATCCAGGGAAGGGAAACTACTGGACACTGGACCCCAATTCTTCGGACATGTTTGAGAATGGGAGCTTTCTGCGTCGAAGGAAGAGGTTCAAACGCCAGCATTTTCGTTTCGGGGTGCTCAAAGAGCAACCCCTTGAGCCCAGTGGCTTTCACAACTTGTATAGTACTTATGGACTTGGCACAGCGGGTCTTCAGCTACCCAGTTTGGAGATATATCCGTTCGGCTTCCATCACCATGCACACTCGTCATGCGCGCCCACCATCCCACCTGTTAGCTGCCTGCTACCGGCTTTGTCGAGCCTGTTTACCCGGAACACTTTCGCTGCCAAGGCTTTTCTTCAATCACAGCAGCCTGTCACTATCGGGTCCTTCAATCCGAGCCGCTGTGCCACCTTTTCTTCCGCTTTGACCTCCAGCGCTCCCTACGCGTCCCCTGCGCTGTTCCACTCCGCGGCGTCACCACATCTCGCCAGTTTACATCAAGAATATCAGAAATTACAAACTCAGCGCAGCACCTCTGACCTGGCTAAATGATCAGTGCTTGTGAATATTTGAGTTGTGTTTCAGACTTTACATTTTGTATTTGTATCTCAGGTGATAGAGATTTTTGAAGCTCTTGTGGAAAAAGTTATTTGGCAAATGGTAATTGGATGGACTTTCTTGTTGATCTAGGCCTATTTGAAAAGTTCTTAAGAATGCTGTAGATTTATGCCTTGCATTGATTACATGTTTCATAGCATCTTGCTTTTTACTTTCTAATGTATGAAATTACATTTGCCAATTGAAATGCAAATATTTAACTGACGAGTTTCCTTTTACATTCGGAAAGAAATAAAGGGAAATATTTAAAACAATATATTTAACTCAGTCATTTTCTTATATGCCTTTGCGTCACTGACCTGACAATGTTGGCACAATTGAAGATCTGTAATTGATGCCTTTAACAACTGATGATTGCATAGCGTATATTTTTAATCAATGGAAATATAGCTGCATTAAAAAATATATATAGTAGGCCTAAATGCGCAGTGGACTTGATTGCATCTTTCAGCAGGAAAACCATTTAATTCAAAATGTTGTTGATTGTGTAGATGATGTGTGGGTTAAATTATGCTCAGAACATTTTACAAAATTAGGGTCATTTTAGTTTGTCTGGTTAGCATTTCTCTAATAATAAAATATTATTTTATTCAATGATATGATGTTTAGGCCTACATGTAAAAATGTAAGCCTATATTAAGTCAAATAAAAATCTTTAAATAATTGTCAAATTTTGACGGCATAGCTTTAAAAGTGTCTTTCGAAACAGGGACTGAGGATCAAGCGATGTGCGGAATCAAACGATATAAAGATCACATGAACGAGATGCAATATTGTGTTGACTCTAATCTATTCTAAATCAAGTATCCTGGAATGTTATGACTACATGTTGAGGATTTTCTGCTACTACAATTGAAACATTTAATTTTTGTTCGTTTTTTATGGCTACAATATAGGCCCTACTGCAGTTATTTATATATCATGAAAATCTCTCAATGTGGTTGTTCTGCAGCATCTCGCTGTCGTTTGCCATTTATCCCCAAAAACTGACGCTTAAACACATTGTAAATGAATGTTCTTTCTAAATTTGAAGTCTAGAAGTAACGGTCTGTGCAGCTACGCAGTTTTCAGATTGTCAGTTGAGTTACACCACATCCATCCATTAGTTCAACATCGTGTTATAATGGCCTGATTTTGCGTCATTCTCCACACAGCCTGCTCGATCTCAAACCAAAAATTGAAAAAATCTGTACAGCACATTCAAAGACTTCATATTTTCTTGTCGGATTATGAGGTAATTTCTAAATCCGCATTTGGTTGTCTCTCTCCAAAGCATTCCTTATAAGATTTTTTCATAGAAATGTTTTAATATGTTTGTATGGGAGATGTAGCTTGAGCCTATAGCTTACTATTCAAAGAGGTATACCACAAATGAACCGTTGCCAGTTGAGGATTTATTCAAATATGTGTTTAAATAGACATCGACAAGACGTGATTTAACTCGGTTTTGCTAGAACCAGGTTCGTGGAATATAGATATATTAGTCAGAAAATAAAAGCAATATTACATTGTAAGAATATTAAAGCCCTATTAAAGCCCTGAGAATTCTGGATGTTTTAAAACAATATTTTAAAGTAATTAATAACAAATAGCTTTATAACTTGATAGATATCACAATCAAGTAAAATGGTGATACTGCATGCTATATATTTGTAAACATAAAAGGAACAAAACATAAAAGGAATATAAAGGTTTCCTTAGCCTCTTAATATCGTTTAAAATATCTGGAGCCACATTGGAGATGATTCTAGTACTGTTTCAAAGGAACAGACATTTCTCATGGATTATAATGAAGATTGAGTATTTGAGACAGATTATTCATGTAAATGTTGAATTATATAATTAACCATATTTGTTGTTTTCTTTTAACGTCCTTGTTTAGATTTATTGTGTGTTTTTCTTTTACTTCTATGCCAGACCGTGCTGTGTTACACTGAAAATGACAGGATGAAAATAATGTTAGGTTTCATGGGAGGAAAGTATTTATTTCATTCTACTCTAAGTCTAGTTTAGATTGATGACTACTCTAAAGCTTTTGAAAAGGGCTGATGGATAGAAGTACAATATCCAATTCAGTCTAATGCCGTTTGGCAACCATTGAAGGAGTTACATAAATATTAAAGATTGTTGCCTGATGGTGAATTGTTAAGTTGCTTGACTGAGAGAGAAATACACATTGATTTTCTTTGTGGGTCCCCGTTTGAATAAGGAATAAGTTTAATTCAGGAAATGGACAGACTCGCTCATACTGGGTCACACTGTTTATTTGATCCTTTTTGTGGTCATATATTTTTCTGCACATGAAACACTAAACGTTTATTATTGCTATTGATCATCTTAAACAGTGTGGTGGGAATTGTGGTGAAGTAACCTTAATAGATCCAGCATGAGATTCGTATCATCTGACAGTAAATATTTAGTGTTCGAATGATACTTATCTGCTTGAAAGAAAACTGAAAATACCACTAATGGGTAATTTTAGCCCATGTATCGAACAGAGACTGTATGATAACAGTGTCAGAGCCGTAATGCCATCTTTTATTATGTGGTCAGTCATGATTAATCTCAGAACTCTGGTAAATTAGAAAATAGATCAAGTGTAAACTCTGGGACAGCCAGTGCCTTCATTGATTATACTAGCATCGTCAGGCCTCGGCACATATACAGTTGAAGTCGGAAGTTTTACATACACCTTAGCCAAACATTTAAACTCAGTTTTTCACAATTCCTGACATTTAAACATAGTCAAAATTCCCTGTCTTCGATCAGTTAGGATCACCACTTCATTTTAAGAATGTGAAATGTCAGAATAATAGTAGAGAGAAAGATTTATTTCAGCTTTTATTTCTTTCATCACATTCCCAGTGGGTCAGAAGTTTACATACACTCAATTAGTATTTGGTTTAAATTGTTTAACTTGGGTCAAACGTTTTGGGTAGCCTTCCACAAGCTTCCCACAATAAGTTGGGTGAATTTTGGCCCATTCCTCCTGACAGAGCTGGAGCTGGTGTAACTGAGTCAGGTTTGTAGGCCTCCTTGCTCGCACACGCCTTTTCAGTTCTGCCCATACATTTTCTATATGATTGAGGTCAGGGCTTTGTGATGGCCACTCCAATACCTTGACTTTGTTGTCCTTAAGCCATTTTGCCATAACTTTGGAAGTTGCTTGGGTTCATTGCCCATTTGGAAGACCCATTTGCAACCAATCTTTAACTTCCTGACTGATGTCTTGAGATGTTGCTTCAATTTATCCACATCATTTTCCATCCTCATGATGCCATCTATTTTGTGAAGTGCACCAGTCCCTCCTGCAGCAAAGCACCCCCACAATATGATGCTGCCACCCCCGTGCTTCACGGGTGGGATGGTGTTCTTTGGCTTGCAAGCCTCCCCCTTTTTCCTCCAAACATAACGATGGTCATTATGGCCAAACAGTTATATTTTTGTTCCATCAGACCAGAGGACATTTCTCCAAAAAGTATGATCTTTGTCCCCATGTGCAGTTGCAAACCGTAGTCTGGCTTTTTTTTTTGGCGGTTTTGGCGCAGTGGCGTCTTCCTTGCTGAGCGGCCTTTCAGATTATGTCGATATAGGACTGGTTTTACTGTGGATATAGATAATTTGTACCTCTTTCCTCTAGCATCTTCACAAGGTCCTTTGCCGTTGTTCTGGGATGGATTTGCACTTTTCGCACCAAAGTACGTTCATCACTAGGAGACAGAACGCGTCTCCTTCCTGAGCGGTATGACGGCTGAGTGGTCCCATGGTGTTTATACTTGCGTACTATTGTTTGTACAGATGAACGTACCTTCAGGCATTTTGAAATTGCTCCCAAGGATGAATTTGTGGACTTGTAGAGGTCTACACTTTTTTTCTGAGGTAGGCCTTGAAATACACCCACAGGTACACCTCCAATTGACTCAAATTAGCATATCAGAAGCTTCTAAAGCCATGACATCTTTTTCTAGAATTTTCCAAGCTGTCTAAAGGCATAGTCAACTTAGTATATGTAAACTTCTGATCCACTGGAATTGTGATACAGTGAATTATAAGTGAAATAATTTGTCTGGAAACAATTGTTGGAAAAATTACATGTGTCATGCACAAAGTAGATGTCCTAACCGACTTGCCAAAACTATAGTTAGTTAACAAGAAATGTGTGGAGTGGTTGAAAAATACATTTTAATGACTCCAATCTAAGTATTTGTAAACTTCTGACTTCAACTGTAGGAGCTGCAAATGCGCGCCTTTGAAACGTCTACATTTTAACCAGGCGTTAAGGTTGAGTCACTTTCCCTGGTCAGGTATGAGACCTCCAAGTCAAGTGCTCGTCATGCGTCAGTCAATGGGTCTGTGTGAAAGCTTTGTAGATGATGCAGAAGTCAATACTCTTTTATCAAGAACAAATAGAGAAAGAGACAAACAAACTATCAGAAAAGCAGAGCAGTGCTGTTGATTGACAGAGAGAGAAAGGAGTGACCTTTATCTGCGGGGAAAGTCACTGCACCTGACAAAATAAGCAAGACAGAAACTGTGCATGTATGTCCTCTTGTATGTGTGTTCAGCTGTCCTTTATCATACATGACTTCTCCATCCCTGCTGTAAGGGAAGAAGAAACTTTCCAATAATCAGTTGTGTTTGCCTTTATTTTATTTCCTTCAAGATGGGTGTCTAACAGGATGTGAGAGAAACTGTTACTACCTCCTCTTTTTCTATCATTGGAGACCTGTTGCATTAACCCCTGGGCGGCACCACCTCTCTCCTACATTCTCTCTCTTATAGTCTCACTTTTGTTCTTGTTAAATGGCATGTGAAAGAATGTTCCTTGACTGCCAATTCATTTAGAAATTAAATATGTAAAAGAGTTCAGCAATTGTAACAACAATGAATACGTCACTACAGGAGACTCCAATCGATGTCACATTATGGTTATTCATAACACTATGAACATGATGAATGTAGGTTTATGTGACTCCCATCAGTGATGCGTGCCCTGTTACCGCTCCAGGTTTCTACTCAGTTCCACGTGGATTATCAGTTATGACTTATTATAACTCACATCTTCCCTCTGATGTAGAGGCCATTTCCTGGGCAGTCTGTCGATTTAGTCAGAAGTCCATTCATGCCTGACACGGTTGCTATGCCATGCTTTCATTCGAGCATTATTAAGGCCAAGCCAAACAGGCAAGGTAAACTCATTCCTCCAACACCCACCCTCCCCTTTCTTCCTTTCCACAGCCAGATTACAGTGCAGAGAGTGGTGCATTGTGGGATAGCCTTAGCTAATTCAGTCATTAGATGAAAAACAACGGTTCAATGTTATTCCTACATGTTATTTCTACATGTTACAATGTTTCAATGTTATTCCTACATGTTATTCCTACATTTGAAATGCATCATTTGGAATGAGTTCCCTTGAATGTTTTTATTTTCCTGAACTGTTGAGAGTGGTTTGTAAGTTATTTAAACTGATTGAATTTAAATTGATTGAAAGAGACCAAAGACAATACAAGCATTTAAGTACAGCACAATTTCAAAGGGATTATCTGTTGGCTACAGTGATCAGAATTGAGGGGGTGGTAGTATCAATGTATAGAGGGGGAAGCTACAGTAAGTAGGTGGCATTTTGAGTTAGCCTTTGAAAAGCTAGCCCTGTGCTACGGCTGATCAGAGCAGAGGTTTTCTCCTCTCACTTTAATGGCTGACTTCCACAGGCCCGGCTTGTTGGCGTTTGCTTTTCCTGGCAGGGCTGATCCCTGCTGCCCCGCTTTTGAGAGTTATTCAATTATATATCCTCCACCCTCCGCGTCTCCCTCTCTCCCCTGCTTCACCGGTCTGTGCTTCACCCTGCCAGGACCAGTAAAAAAGGGTGCTGCGTTGGTGCACCGTTCTCCAGTCTCGTGCCCAATAATTTATGTGTGTGGGGCGGTGGAGGGCAGTGCAGTGTGTTTTTGGAAAAGGGACCCCCTCAACCCTCAGTGCCAGCAGATGACAATGACATATAGCAGGAAAGCCACCCAGAAGGAGAATGATCTCACACCTCAGCCACGTGCTGAGAGAGGAGGGAGGAAGAAAAAAAGGGAGATCTGGGTAGAGAGAGGGAGGGAGGGAGAAAAAGAGGGAGATTTGGGTAGAGAGAGGGAGGGAGAAAAAGAGGGAGATCTGGGTAGAGAGAGGGAGATCTGGGTAGAGAGAGGGAGGGAGAAAAAGAGGGAGATCTGGGTAGAGAGAGGGAGGGAGAAAAAGAGGGAGATCTGGGTAGAGAGAGGGAGGGAGAAAAAGAGGGAGATCTGGGTAGAGAGAGGGAGGGAGAAAAAGAGGGAGAGGGGTAGAGAGTGGGAGGGAGAAAAAGAGGGAGAGGGGTAGAGAGAGGGAGGAGGGAGAGGGGTAGAGAGAGGGAGGGAGAAAAATATGGAGAGAGGGGTAGAGAGAGGGAGCGAGAAGGTTTTATAGAGATGGAGATAAAGAGATTGCAAGGTAGCAAAAGGCAAGTAGGCATGGGGTCTGATTAGGTGCCTGATAAGACAAGGGTGAAGTTCTCTGAGTTGGTGTCGAGACTTAGATTTCCTGGTGTTAATCATAGAACCCTAATGGACTTCGCCTCTATACCCATGAATTGACTAACCACACCCTAAAACCCACTGACTCCCTATATATTTCAGAAGAAACACCCAACTTCTCTCACGAAACACCAAGATCAAAAATATTCTCGCAAACAACATCAAAATATCCGCAGTTGCGCTCTGGGTTTTATTGTTAATCGAATCAGCCTCATTATAACATCTGTGAGACAAAAACACAGGCCCTCTAATGCAGCCTTTATGCAGTTCAATGGGTGGCATTTGGTCATGACCCCCCTACGCTTCCCAATGCCCCCCTTCAATCTTACTGGTACCCTGCTGCGTCCCAGCTGGCGACCTCATGCCCTCACCATTTTCCTGCAGCCTGGCACCTCTTAGGGCTGGTGGGTGAAGAGAGCTCTACCCAATGTGCCCAATGGTTGGGCAACAAGAATCGGGCAATATCATGTACGCTACCTTCTTGTCGTCATCAAGTCCAGACCCACAGGTATGGACCAACAGCTCTAACCCTAGCACAACCGTGGCCAACAAGAAACGCTAGCTAGCATATCCTCAGAGAGCTCAGATCAAAGGCACTGAGGGGTGATGTCACCCACAGCAGCCCCTTAACCGCCTATTGCACCAAATGAGCGTCATTAGCCATACAAACAAGACTAAAACCTGATGTCATTTAATCAAAAAGAAGCAGGAAGCACAATTAACATCTGGTCCAAGACGTGTCAGAGTGGGGTCAGGCTAACCGGGCTCTGATTACAGTTGTAGTAGGCCTATGGCTTAACGAGAATAACTCTAACCCCAACCTGGCCATGATCTGCTGGCCAACTGATCTCTGAGCAAGACAGAGTGACCTGCCTGCTCCACCAGGCATCACCATGGAGACGTGATGAAGTTTGGAAACTCTGAAGTTAAAGAGTAACAGTAGGGGATAGGTCCCTCCTACAACCCCCTCTCTCTCCAGTTTTGGTTTTCTTCCTTCTCTCAATAACGTCTGCAGTGGCATATTACAACTTGGAAGTGGATTTTAAAGGGCATTGAAAATGTTGCCAGAATGAGAAAAACATGGACTGGCTCAATCGAAGCAGATTAGGCAGGCGAGCCAAACCTCACGCTTTGTAAAAAATACGAAAAAAATACTTTTTAGGTTGGTGCTCAGACCAACCGCATAGCAGGGAAGCCAAACCTAGCCCTCTCCCTCTACTGAAAAGAATGGCAT
Source organism: Oncorhynchus clarkii lewisi (assembly GCF_045791955.1). NCBI lineage: Eukaryota > Metazoa > Chordata > Actinopteri > Salmoniformes > Salmonidae > Oncorhynchus > Oncorhynchus clarkii. Next base: position 78,658,088 of record NC_092158.1, read on the forward strand.
CAATGACATAAAGAGAGTACATCCATTGAATTGGCACCTCATATCTCTCACCCTTTGCTACACAATGTCAACAAAGTCACTGCATCCCTGAGGGTGCTGGTGTTGGAGCAAAAGCCTTATTTTATCAGTGCTGCAGGTCTGAGTTGGGGAAATGACAAAGCTAATTCAAAGGCTTGTAAACAATGGAACAGTAACATAAGTCCAGTAATTCTTACTGTATGTAATGAATGTTGTGTTATACTATGTAGCAGTGATGTGATAAAGCTGATTGCTGTGAAGTTCAGAGATTAGAGAGTAAGCGTAAAAGCACCGCCCTGCCACCCAATCTGTCGGCCAGCGAGCCGTGTTGCCTCCGTTGGTGGTCCCTGGTGTAAGCTACATTTTCCCCTTGCTTCTCTCTCCCCTGTTTTTTTTTTTTATAGCAAACACAAAATGGTTCCTAATTCACTGCTGCTAGAGGGGGGTAATTTGCGGCTTTTGGCTGAGTGTCGCAAGCCCCAAATTTGAAAAAGCTGCTCTGGGGAAGGCATTCTATAAGGCAGTAGAGCTACAGTAGGGAGAATCACTTCAATGCATCCAAAGGAAAACAGACACAGCAAAATATGATGATCTCCATACTTATGATGATCTCCATGATGATCTCCATACTCATGATGATCTCCATACTCATGATGATCTCCATACTCATGATGATCTCCATACTCAAAAGGCATTTATGTAATAATAACTTGGGGAAACTGAAATCCTTCCTTCTGAGCTTCTGCCAACAATCTGAGCTCTTTTAATTCATTGATCATTGTAATATGTGCTCACTCCAAATAACTCTTGTTTTTAAATTACATACACAAACATTGTCTTTGAAATGCAGTATGGAATCACCATTGTATGTCTGTTACTTTCATTTTCATAGCAGACTCTTTCTTTTGTCAGTAGAGCAGCAGTAGAGTTTGTAGAATTTAAAACCAACTGGCGAAACGTAAAAATTCTGGTTAAGATACATTTGATATGTGATCGTTCCAATTTCCGGGAGGATCTATCAAATGCCAACGGAAGTCCTCCCTCATTGTGCTGACAAATGGGAGAAAACAGTTCTTCATCATAAAAATACTATTTAATCATTTCTAGCGGGATACACTGACAAAATATGACGTCAATATCAATATTCAACATGTTGGAAAAGTAAGCAAAGAAGAGAAAACAATTAATACAACAGAAACCTACAATTGGTTGGGGTGATATCTTGTCTGTGTGTGGGAGAGAATCTGGATCTCTCTTCACACTCTGAGCAAGCAGTGACTCAGCCCAGGGGTTTCTGAGCGCTCCTAGCTCAGTCGACACAAGGGCCCTAAGAGGTGCTCATTCATTTTGATTAACAGGGTCCTCCTCTCTCTCATCCTCACCTCGATGGCTTCCTCTCTCCTCAGGGAAAGCCTGCAGGGATGTTTGTCTTTTTTTTTATCCGGCATGGTTTTTCACTTCCACAACAGCACGTCATTACCTAGAGTGTTTAAACACTTAAGTACGGTTTGACGGGGAGAGAAAAAGCACTTGCAGTGCACAGCTCTACATTAACTCTGCATCACTCAGGGAGAAGTAAAAACCTGCCCTCTGAGCAAAATGAAGTCAATAAATAAAAGTAGCGGTTGTCAGATGTCTGGAACAGCTTGAGAGGATTTGAACAACAGGGTAGCCCACCGTGTTGAAATGAGCACTGCTAACTTTGGGCCGTCTCTTCAGAACTCCCCACTACCAGTTGCTGAGCGCTATTGACTAATGAGGTTGGGCCTGGTGCATGATAAGACAGTGTTAGAGGAGCATTTAATCCATAGAAAACACAGGCTGTTGAATGACACAAAGTCACAGCAGTGCAGAAAGGGAAGAGGGAGCAACAGCTTAAAACAGATGGGGTAGGTAGAGCCTGATTACTCCATTGCAAGAATATAAGAGGAACATAAAATGTGTTCCTGGGTTTAGTTTGATGGGAATAACACTTTGATAATTAAACTGTGCTCAGGATGTTGTTCATCCACAGGTTGCCTGGAACCACAGGCAGAACTCATAAAGCATGTGGCTGCAGCTGCTCTGCTACTATTTTCCCAAGTCAATGCGATTGAACATAGGTCCCAGGGTAGATCCAGAGGAAGCTGCAGGTGTGGGCAAGGGAAAACACAATCATATCTCAAGTCAAACAAATGGCGTCTCCACTGATGGAGGAGCAGCATTCCAATCGATGCTGGAGATCTCCACTCCTCAGTCCTGGGTGCTCTTGGCTGCATGGGCCAAACATCTGGAGAGGGAAGGAGGGAAGGAGGGAGAGAGGGAGGTGAAAGCTGTTAACTGATCGGCTGTGTTTATCTAAAGAGGCACGGGGCTCCTGCGGAGGAGGGAAACCACGAGTGAGCCTGTGTCAGGGAGGAGAGTTCACACCCTCATCCCTTTTCTTTCTCTTTTTCTCTGCATCCTCATCCCCCTCACCCTCCTGGTCAGCTGAATGGAGGGAATGCCAGTCGAAGAGGGGATGCTGGTCTGGTCTCTGGTGCAGACACTGGTGGCAGGCCGCTGCAAAACACAGCATGACCACTTCCTCAGCAAACTGCTCCTCTCTTCTCCACAGTTCTTCCCTCTTCGTTCCCTCTTTCCCTCCCTCTATCACCCTCCCCATGTCTCTCTCTGATGCTCAGGGAGCAGGAGACTAAACCATACTTTTCTCTTTTTTTGGGCCTTTCTCCTGTCTTTTCCCCAGCAGCCCTATAAAACGCTGCCCCGGTCTTGTTTTCTCTACAAGTCAAGGGATGAGCTGGGGCTCATAAAATGGGAGCTCAGAGGGCAAGCGGAGGTCTCAGGCTCTGTAAAAGAGTGCATGGGGGGGGGGGGGGGTCTGGCAGAGGGAAAATATAGAGTTATACGTAGGACACCTTGGGAGCATTTGATCCCTGTGAACGTGCGCGGTCTGGGGAGGACACGCTCTGTAAATTTCCCTCCCATGTGCAGTGTTCTCAGTAACGGCAGCCCGCGCTCGTAAAGAACAAGACAAAAAAATATAGGGATGACAGGTGCCAAAAGCGGGAATGTGAAAAAAGTTAATGATGAAAAACTATCACTGTGTGTGTTTCTCTCTGTGTGTGTTTTGTGTGTGTGTGTGTGTGTGTGCATGTGTGTTTATACTGCTGATGGCACCGTGAAGGATTTATTTAAACAGATGTGAACCCTCAGTGCCCGGTTGACCTCAGGTCCTACTTGGCTACACTGAGCCTGATCTATTTGCCCTGGAAAAATAACACTCCATTTAACAGACTGACCTGTGGAAAAAGAGCTCGCAAACACGTTGTAGCATGTCCAGAAATAAAAGACTACATTCGCTCAGTTTCACATTTTGCACATTCTACTTTTGTAATTGAATATTAATATGACCCAACATACAGTATACTGGATTGCAGACAGAAACAATATATGAGTCTGTCTTTGTCCTTGTCCTCTGTACAGGATTTGAGCAGAGTTACAGTAAACCTGGGAGGTATATATCCTTTCAGACTCAAATATAAAACACTGGATTTATACACTCATTGACCGACGACAAACTTTATACCAAATGCACTGCACGTTAACCACACAGCATGAGAGTAGGTAGTGCAGTGGCTGCAGACAAGAGCCATAAAGAGAGGACATTTATGTGACGGAGTGGCAGAGGGGAGGTCAGAGCAAGAGTGAAGTGTGGAGGGGTCAAAAAGAATGGGGAGACAGCAATGTTTGGAGAGGAGACAGGAGAGAGCAATGCTAATTTATACCCTGCTAATTGGAAACAGCACAGCTCTCCACCTGAACCGCATTCCGGGGCCCTATGGCCAGCCCAGCACTGGGCCCGGGTGGGCAACGTGGGAGGGTGATGAGGAGGTTAGGGTCAGTGTCAATGGCGGCTTTGTTATTGGGGAGGATTGCTCCCTCGCCCTACAGATGAGACAGGGGTGAGTGTGTGTTGGAAATGTTCAGGGGGTCACGTTGTTGTGACAGTCCCAGACACTAGGCTGTAGAGGGACCACCCTGCCTCAAATAAGGAAAAGTCGACACAATCTGTTACTTCTTCAATCTGACACGATCTAAAAATCTACACGACGCAGTGAGCGCACCGACCAACCGACTTCAGCAGTCTAAAATTACTAGGAAAATAAATATGACAGCCTCCATACATAATTACTGTTGTACAGAGGCCATGTTGAACCACGTTGAGTCATGGCAATAGACGTGAATACACAGGTGAATATTTCAAACTATGGCTGTGAGTTACTGAGCTTAGTGTCTGTAATATTTCCATGAATGATGAAGTGTTCAGATGTTGGCTGCAACTCTAGTCTGGCGGTGTGATGGAAATGAAGTAATCTTGGAATGTAGATTGAAAAAACCTTGACATTTCTTGATGTCTGTTTACAGGACTCTGTCTGTGTCTAATGTAGGCCTATGGCCCCATTTAGGCCCATTTTCCTAATAGTGCTGTATGTGCTATTGATAAAGCAAACCATACAGTCACCGCTAAGTGATGGGCTGTCAGCATCCACACAAAGACAGGCTTCACTTAATACACTGGGTATATAAGAGCAAAGAATAGATAACTAGATATGTGCAGAAAAGCCAAATTCCTCCAAAACAAAAACAAGACCGGAGTTGAAAGACACAACGCTGAAGTCAGACATATGGGGAGCATATTGGTCGCAGATTTCTGATCACACAAATACGACTTTTCCTTCTGTGGTGGAGGCTGTTTTGATTCCCTTTAAAGGCGTGTCGGTTGTCTGCCTCGCTTGAGGATATTTGGGGGAAAAGGTTTTTCTTCTTTTGTTTTTTTTTCAGTTCACGTGATTGACAACTTGAGTCTGCACACATGGATGAGTGTGAGTCACTTGTGAGTTATTGTGCGACACACACACAGTTCTACTGTAGTGGTCTGTAGACAGACATTTGACCATTTCGTATGCGTTGTGTGCTTTTTTCTATCTAGTAGCTATTCCTAGCAGCACCCAGCACCGAAGCACATCAAAGTAGCCCCGATCTGTCTGTTTCTCACACGGTTTGTCTCTCACACTCTGATTTCTCTCTCAAGCCCACGCCTTTAAACAAACCATGCACAAACTGAAACACATTTGTGTAGGAATATGCTATGTGAGGGATTAAACATTTTCTTTAGATCATGTTTTGATTATATTTTCATATTTTCATGGCAGTCTTGCAAACGCTTTATCTCAGACTGACACATTGATTTAAATGTGACCCAAATGAACGTGCCAAAGCATGGACATCAGGGTAAAAAACAAAATCTAAAAAATCCGGAAGGACAGATTACTACCATATAGATTATTGACTATCAACAATAATGTCTTTAGAATGTTGCCTTAAAGTGATGCTACAAAGGTTTGTATAATTTCAGCCAGTAGATTTGAAAGTAGAGGTCACGAGCCAAAGCGGGTCCCCGAAAATTGTGCAAAATTGATGTACAACCAGGACTCTAAAGTCAGCCATTTTGGTCGCAGATGCTCCTCAAAATCTGTTCATCATTTGAGAAAATCTAAATGCATATTCCCATTTGACTGAGATAAAATGGATGGCATACAGTTGCAGCTTGGACGTTTCATCTGTAAAATGTGAAGAATTATCATTCGCTATAGACAGTGATGGGCTAATATGGTTATTATAAACAGCTATAATGTTGATACAAATCTCTGTCATTGAAAGTCATTTGTGGAATATTTGGTTTCCACATTGTGTAAAAAGCACTAGGCCCAATATAGGCTATATCTCAATTGATCAAAATATTTTCTGGTATTCCTTCATTTTGTGTTTGCTACTATCTTTTAGAAGTTAGGAGCACCAGTGCTACCAATAAAAACTGTACATTTTGTGTACAACTTCATCCATTTCGTATGATAGGTTCCCACTCAGCACTTGTTTTGGCGCAGTCCCGACCGACTTTGATTTCAACGTCCAGGGACGTTGATTTTTGATCCGGTCCAGACCTGCCTTTATTTGGCCAAAACATAGATGTTATGTTTCACAAGTTTGGACAGCATAGCGCAATACAATACATTAGAGCACAGCAGAGTACCTACAGTACATTACAGTACACAGTACATTAAATAAAAGTATAGTATTGTACAGTAGAGTACAGTAGAGTACAATAGAGTAGAGCACACTAGAGTACAGTAAAGTGTGGTGTACTGTGTTGTACCCTACTGTACTTTACTCTAATGTAGGCTACTCTACTCTACTGAACTGTACTGTACTGCACTGAATTAAACTAAACTTTACTGTAATGTACTCTACTCTACTGAACTAAACTGTACTGTTTGGGACCATACTGTACTCTACTCTCTACTCTACTCTGCTGTATTAACTGTGCCATGCTGTACTGTACTGTTCAAACTTGTGAAATATAGCCTAGACGTCTATGATTTGTTCAGATTTGAATCTGGTCAGCACCATCCAAATGTGTACTTGTTTGGGGGTGGAGCTCATTAGAATAATACCAAGCATTCTTTGCAACTGTTTGTTTTTGCATTTCAATTTTGGTCATTCAGCAGACGCTATTGTCCTGAGCGAGGTACAGTCAGTGCATTGAACTAAACAATAAGTGGTCTGTTGGTTAATTCTGAAGGTTGGACTGTCAGTTGGAAAGATTCTGATACAAATGGAATTTGAATTCCAATTCGTACAATATGTTACAAATTCGTAAGTGCTTAAGATCCCCTTCAATCTCTTTAAAGAGAAGACTATTCTAATTGCTATCAGAAACTGTACGTTATTGTGTTTTAACTGTACGTTATATCAGCTTTTCACTCTCAGCTTGACTCCCTTGCCCTCTCTGGGGAGGCTGTGACCGAAGTGCAGCAATTGAAGGTCCATGGATTAAAACCTGTTTTCCCCAAGACCTGTCTCTGTCATCTTTTATTGTTTCCCTCACTTCTGTAGGATGCATGCTATCAAAGGAACCACAGACCAAATCAGAGGCCGTCGGCACTCAAGGACGACCCTGTCTCTCATTTCAAACTCAGATTAAAGCCCCCTCCCCACTCCACGAGGATCAGGGGCCTCAGTAGCACCCTCCGCTCCGGGACCCCTGGTTTCAACTGTGTGGGAGCCGGACCGAGTCACACACCAAACGGCAACCAACCGCAACCACAACCGTCGCTATCCGCTGCACAGTCACTGGAAAAGCCTGCCTCGCCAGGGCCCCGTCCTCATTAGCTAGCTCAAGGTTGAGTGTGAGTATGTTTTGTGTTTGGCCCCTTTGAAATGATAATACAAGATAGGGCCTTTGAACAGGAGTTATTATGTGTTTTGGAGAAAGGCCTGTATTTCTGGGATGGAATTTGGATGTTTCGCAGAGCACTCGAAGATGCCTTAGTTTAGTCATAGCTCACAGTAAACGTCTCATGAGGCTCTGCTGTTTAGGGACAGTTTGGCACATTATTCCTGTGAAGAGGTGTGATGGGTCAGCCACTAGTTTATCTGGTGCAGTGTAGGCCTACAGTGGGCCTATGTGTGGTTGTGGCAACTCAACCTTCAGAATTTCTCCAGAATAATGGTCCCCCGTTTCTCAACAGTCAAATATGAATACCCCTGTCGAACCAAGTACGACATGTCAAACCATAGCTCATGGTTTACTAGATGTTAACAGGCTCTCACACTGCCTCTGGTGGATCCAAGTACTTGCCATGTTAATACATCAACTTGCCACCAAGTAACTTCAGCATTGTAAAAAGGCATGGACAGAGTGTAATCTACTGAATCTTGGGCTGGGTTGTGGATCTGTGCAAACAGCAGAGCCACAGAGCTCCAAGTTGATTCTGTGTCAATGTGGCGTGGCACCATTCGTCCTACTTGTCTGTCTTCTCCTCTCTTCTCTGTAGATCTCAGTTAAGCTCCCTCAACTTTCGGATGAAATGGTATCATCATGAGCCACATGACTTGCATGTGGACCAGAGTGACATTTGACGTATGCGGTAAGAACGAGTGCATCGCCCCTCTGTGTCTTATTCATGTGGTCGAGGCAGGATTATGACTTGATCCAATGAGTTGAACTGGAGAAGTGAGGCTGGGGTCAAATCTGCCTTGAATTAAACCAGTGTTGTAGCAGAAATAATTCCATCACCTCCCCCAAGCCCAGTAATACAATTGGAGGAAAGTGTGTGCTTGTGTTGGCCTGCCGGAGCCCCTGATCAAGCCACAGGTCGGTGTCCATTACAGAGAGCAGGGTCTCTGCTGATGGTTCAAACACAGCCCACGGCTCCAGCTTCAAAAGGCTCTGCTCACCGCACCCACTTATAGCCAACGGCGCATGTCAGTTAGTGTGGACCACACTATTCATCAGTTATGGCCAGCTCTGGGGCCATCCAGCATCCACAGCCCATAGTGAGTCGTCATTAGTCCAGAGTCAGGCCCCTCCCCTCCGGAATATTCTCAAGCACTGGATTTTGTAGGAGGTGTGGTGTAAAACCACAAACCCTTAAGAACTGTCACACCAACAACAACCCAGCCCTCCCAGCCCTTTATCCCACGTCCTAAAACGTTCACCGCAACACAGATAACTCTTTTTAAAACTCTTTCCAAAGCTGTTGAGAAATTTGGCCTCGACGTGTGTCTTTTTAAGATGGCTCAGTTTTGCCTCCTGCTCCTCCTTCTTATGTAATTGCCTCTTGTCCATCCACACCCCTCTTCCCTCCTGTGGTACCGGTCTCACACACATAAAACATCTCATAGTAGGACCAAGTACTGTACACTCCTCCTGACAGAGATGTAGACCATTCTCTCTCTCTCTCTCTCTCTCTCTCTCTCTCTCTCTCTCTCTCTCTCTCTCTCTCTCTCTCCCCTCTTCCCCTCCTGTGGTACCGCTCTCACACACATAAAACATCTCATAGTAGGACCAAATACTGTACACTCCTCCTGACAGAGATGCAGACCATCTCTCTCTCTCTCTCTCTCAATTCAAGGGGCTTTATTGGGAAACATGTTTACATTACCGAAGCAAGTGAAATAGATAATAAACTGAAGTGATAATAAACAAAAACTCTCCCCCTCTTCTGTCTCCATCTCCATCTCTCTCCACATCTGGCTCGGGTCCAAGGCAGGCCAGTGATGTGTGAGGGGATGAAAGGGTGACTCTCATATTGGCTGGCTGCACCAGTCCACTTCCACCCAGTCATGCTTCTCCCATCCTAAACATCAGCCCAGCTGTTGGTGCGTGCATGTGTGTGTGTGTGTCCTACTGGATCGTGCTAGCTCCCCCTAACCTCGGCAGATGTGCGTGATTGTAGGCCTACAGTCATGTTGGCTGTGGTCTCTTCTTTGTCCTGACACTTACATTGATTTGCGTGAAAGCATGGACTAATTGTACTCCTCTAAGGAAATTAGTGCTGTCCTTGCTTTCAATTGTGCATTATAATACATGTTGTTAGTAACTACAGAATATGTAGTGCATGCTTTACCAATCATAGCAATGTCAAATGGTCTGGATAACTGAATTAAACTGATTCATTTGGAAGTTCTATGTTGACTGTTCTATGTGATTATTGACAGAGGTAGGCTTACCCCTTCTAAGGTAAAAAATGTCAAAAGCCATAATAGTAAATCATGTGTTTGGCATGACATATCACCTCATGAAGCAATAAACTGACACTACCATTCAACGTCAACTACTTTAATATTGCCAGCCAGCTATAAACATCTTCAAACCCTTCAATGTGCCGTTACAATGGACACATCTTCCTTGCATTATTATTTGCTAACTTGGCCGAAGCTTCCATCTTGGCTTTATGAGTTGTCCCACCAACCCACCACACAGACAGGGCAAATGTTAGCTCCTCACAGTGCTCCGTAAACAATTGCAGACACACACACGCTCAAGCTACAGGGAGGAACATGAAAACAGCACTAATAGGAAAAAGATGAGTGGACTTAGAGCCTGTGCCGTGGAGAACACTTGGTGAGGAGAGAGGAGAGCAGGCAGGCAGGCCGCTGGACCTAACTTTTTAGGCCTTGCTCTGTTGGAAGGGGAACAGCATGGGCTGTGATATAATTATTACAGTATGCCTCGCTATATGCAAAGCAAAAGAATATATGACGCAAAGTAACTATCAACCTTGAATTTCCAAGTTGGCATATCACTTGCTACCCACCCAGTAGGCTAGCCACCATCAAAAGGCCTTTCTAATATCCAGACACACCATATCACCACATTATTAGCCCATATTTTTAATAAAAGTTTCTGTCTACCTTTCTCAAAACCTATTTTTTGTTCATTCTGGTTGGCACGTTTAGTATTTGTTATTTCCTCTGTGATTATCTCCAGGGATGAAACAGTCTCTTTTCATATGGTCCAGATTCATTCAGCCAATGTCTTTGTAGCCTGCTGTATTTTTATTCAGATGTTCTTCTCAACAAACCACAAAGAGACCATACAGTATTTGATGTGTATTAGAGGGTATGCTGTGGTTGTAATCAGTCCTGTCCTGTTGATATTTTGAGCAGTTTACGGTGAGTGCTGTGTGAGCTAGCAAAGGGAGAGGCCTTGTCTGCGGTGGAGGAGAGCGTGTGTCATCCTGTGTATTTTCCTTTGGTTTGCGCGATGATAACAAAAAAATATTGCGGTGTCCACGAATCACAGCGAGCTGCCCCCACTTCAATGGAGGACCACAAGGTCCTTAGAACAACATTTTTGCTCAGAGGGAGAGCTTCAGAAGTTACAGCCGTTGTGTTAATGATGGGTCACTAGTGATTCCATGAGCTGTTTGTTCAGATTTTTGGATTTTGGTTATGCATAAAGGCATAAATCAACTCTGCATCCTTTGCTGTCCTGATGGGGCTTCAGCGTCTGAGGACCAACCCTGGGCCACAACTGTCTACACAGACGAGATACAGCCTCCTTCTGATTTAGGCCTAACGGCATGGTTGCCTCTACTCACATTGTCTGCGTATGGAAATCCATCTCCCTACTTTCCACCCTTCTCTCATCCCTTCTTATTCTTTCTTCTTATCTCCCTCTATCATTACTCACTGTCCTCTCGCTGATGCATATCCAATAAGACAGAACAATATTTGGACAGGTGTTCCTTTTTATATGCATTATCTTTAAGGGGTCTACTGGACGGGTGCACCACGTCATTTCATTGCAGTTTCATAAGGAATGAACTGGCATCATATCCTGGTTCACTGTCGACCGCCATACTGTAGTCCGCACTGTACTGTATGCGTAATTCTTAACAATAAAAAACTGTTTAGCACCAATTTTCCTTTACTTTTAAACGTTCTTTTCCCCCGTTTCAGACAACTGTGGAGGCCACATCTGGAAGACAGATGTAATCCCTGAGCATGTTCTCTCTCTCTTTCTCGCTCTCTTTCTCTCGCTTGCGCACACATATTCACTCTCTCCTCTTTCTCGCTCTCTCCCCACTCTCTTTCTTGTTCCTTTCCTCCCTCTCTTTTCGGGAAACATGAGAGCTGGACTAATTCTCTCCCTCCCTCCCCCGGCAGACCACCCACATTCGGAAACGCCTAGCTGTTCCACAGGCAGGGTCTCTGTCAGCTTAGAGAGAGAGAGGGAGAGAAACTTAAAGAGAGAGATGTAAAGATGGGTTTGACTGATGGTTTTAACAGAGTATCAATTACATCAATGTCAAACCCGTAACCTACCGTTTTGCATAAAGAGAAAAGAGGAAGCTTTGAGAGCAGTGCTTCAGTGTTTTCCAAAGTCGGAGGCACTTTCACTTAGGACTCCACACCACTATTATTAACGCCCCCTATACGCTGCAGCAATTGTCCTCAGCTAACACACACAGCTGCAGATGGTCCGTCTATAACGGAGGTCTCCGTTATCTATCATGCATCATGTGAAAGTCTTATTTTCGAGATGTAGCCTTTACTCAACTCCTAAATATAGTGCTTGAAAATTTGGGCCAATAAATGGCTATATTCAGTCTGAGGGAAATGTGTAATTGTATGCTTTAAAAGTATCAACTGTGTGACATATACAGGACACAACAAATTGCCTTAGAGATGATTGTATTTTTATTTCCTTAAGTTAGCAGTAAGGTATTCATTTTCAGTTGAGCTCAAATATTTGATGTATAACGTCAATGTTTTGGTCAACGTCGCCACCAAGTGGATCATGTATGTAACTTCCCCTTTATTTGTAGTCTTTAGTAGACCCTACCATACCTTCTATAATAACTGGTTTTGAAAATATGACCAGTCAAAATAGGCATGCCAGCAGTGAAACAACCAATATTAGAACAAGTATTGTGAGGACTGTACGTTGGTCAAATACAAGCCAATTGTGTTAAGGCTCAATAAAACAAGTGCAGTGAAATGACAAAGGGAAACTAAAATTGTTCTACTTTATATTCACCATTTCCAGCACCACCCCAACATCAACATATGTGAAAATGGTGCGTTCCCATGTTTTGTAGTAAAAAATAAAGAGGAAGATGATTATGACTAATTGTGAGTAGGCATTATTAAAAATAGCAAATGGTTGATGTCATCATTGGAAAACACTTATCTTTCTCAATATGTTTTACTACAAAACATAGAAATGCATCATTTTCACATATGTTGATGTTGAGGTGGTGCTGGAGATGATGAATATGAAGTTGAAGAATTGTGAAATGTCCCTTTAAGGTTAATAACTGGAGATATGGATCCCATTGCCATTATTTATTTTTCTCTGTCTTCGGTGTCTTCCTTCTCCCCACTTCAGTGGCTACTGAGCCCACAGTGGCCCCCAGCATCCGCCCAACGGGCCCACCTACAAACAGGCCAACGAAAGCCCCCAGCAGAGACTCCATCCTCAGCATCTTGGGCAGCCTCCTCAGCCACCCTGTCAACCCCTGCCACAGGGACGAGAGAAATGAGGGAGAGGAGGAGGCAGGAGAAAGAGAGGTAATACCCTCTGTGTCTATGTTCAGGTTGTGCACACTCCTCTCTGCCTCCTCCCTAACTTTTGCCATCTCTTCCTCATCTAGCTCTTCCTCTGGAGGTGAGGCTGAGGAGGGCTCCTCTTTATTTAGCTCCTCTCCCCCTCTTCCCTGCCGCACTATCTCTGCCTGCTTCTCTCTCACCCTGGCCTCAGCCTCCTGGTAGAGGGGGCAGCTGTAGAACTCCACCCCGCTCTCTTTTACAGTCTGTTCAACCTTCTCCAGCAGCTCTTCCACACTCTTCCTCTCATCCTTCTCTCCTCTACTCCTCCTCTCCAGAGAGTGATAGCGGTCTCCACACATCACCACCAGCTCCAGTAGGTCTTTGCGTCTGGTGGCGATGTACTCGTCCAGCTGTTGTCCCAGAACCATCTGGTCTGTGTGGGTGAAGAGGACCAGGGTGTGTCCACTGACTGCAGTGGGGCCAAAAACCTTCTCCAGGGCCTCCAGGGCCCGCAGCTCCATGTCAGCCGGCCGGTCCACAGGGACACACAGCAGGAAGGCATGAGGCCCCGGGGCTGACAGGGCCACACAAGAGGAGACATGGTGCCTCACCTCCTCTGGGGGGCGCTCTGAGCAGAACCAGTCTTGGGCGACTACCACTGATACCTGCAGGCAAAAACAGTGTGTAATGTTAGATCCTCTGGTTGTCATTTAAGTCATTTGATCAGTGTGTAGGCTACTGTCCTTGTAAAGAATCAACAAAGTATCTTACCCATCTCCCTGCTATGGTTCCTCTGTGCTTCTCACATTCCTGAGTGACAGCTGGCTCACTGGCAGTCTGGGTAAGGAAAGCCTGGCGGCCCAGTATGGCGTTTCCAGCTGCACTCTGTCCTGCTCTTGTCCCGCCGAGCAGAACCAGCCTCAGCTCTGCATTGGAACAAGGCGAGGAGATGGAGTGTTCTTAGAAAGGGAGGGTTCAGTAGCCGCACACATCACAAGCTTCGGTCATCTGATCTCTGCTTTCATTTTCCGTTTACATTAGTACTGTTCAATAAGAAAATACTTTGGTATCTCTGAAAGTTCTGCCAAAATATGTATTGTAACAATGAAGACATTGTACATATTTTTCCTGTGAGACAAAAAATAACTCAAATCACAAAACATCTCATAGAATATACCAGTGTTTCCTACACTTGGTCCTGCCCCCAACCCTGGGTGCACGTTTTGTTTTTTTGTCCTAAATAACCAACTCATCATCAAGCTTTTATTATTTGAATCGTCTGTATAGTGTTAGTGAAAAACCCCAAAACGTGCCCCAGGACCGAGTGTGGGAAACCCTGGGCTATGAAATGTAGAATACGATAAACACGTTTAATCGAATTTCAAAATACAGACATCAGCTCAATCGCAGTGCGGAGATAGCCTCCCTCACATTCTAAAAACTGACAGGCCGTGAAGTGCGTTTGTGGCAAGTTTACAGTGCACAAGCGAGTATGAAGCAGTCATAAACAAACGCGAAGTCAACACTTCCTGAAACCTGCGTGAATAACTGGCAGGCTACACGTACCTGTTTGTGGGGGACCTGATGCCATCTCTTGCTTGTGGGATATTGCCAGATATTCTTGCCGTATTTAGTATGCACTCTAGTCAACTTCCTCGTTCCTACGTCTTGACTCACTAGAAGAGGGATCGGTCTGTGCCGTGTGCTTCTGCAGTCTTCAGGGCGTAGCCGTAGCCATTGCTCTTCAAGAACAGCCTGTTTTAGCATGCTACGTTTTTGTAGGGTATTTTGACGCAGTGACAAAAAAAGTAATGTAGGCTGACTTCTTCAAATTCAAATTATGCAACATCATTATAACCAATTTGTTCATGGCATACTTGCTCAAACTTCCAAAAATCGAATCTGTGTAGGCCGATAATCTGCCAGAATTTAAAAGGATGTGCAATATATTATGTCAGGGGTATTCAACCGCGGTACTGCATGGGTCCAAGAAAATATAAATATTTGTATTTCAATGTTTTTATGAATATTTCTAGCAACAACAGAATAAACGAATTGTGAATGGCACCTGCAGTAGAAAGGAGAACACACTATTTATCAACTCCCAATATTTAGCAATAATATTTAGCAAATTAGATTAGTTTATTAATCACAATGACAGGGTCTCAGATGTAATTTCAGGGTACAGTGAAATTCTTAAGCTTCACACTCCAACAGTGCAGGTCAAAAATATACAAAATTACACCGTCTTTGGTATTATTATGCAAAACACCCCAGCCATCCTACAATCTAAACTTGATGCCCTCAATCTCACACAAATGATCAATGAACCTACCAGGCACCATCCCAAAGCTGTAAACACGGGCACCCTCATAGATATCATCCTAACCAACTTGCCCTCTAAAAACACATCTGCTGTTTTCAACCAAGATCTCAGCGATCACTGCCTCATTGCCTGCATCCGTAATGGGTCAGGGTCAAATGACCTCCACTCATCACTGTCAAACGCTCCCTGAAACACTTCAGCGAGCAGGCCTTTCTAGTCGACCTGGCCGGGGTATCCTGGAAGGATATTGATCTCATCCCGTCAGTAGAGGATGCCTGGTTATTTTTTTTAAATGCCTTCCTCACCATCTTAAATAAGCATGCCCCATTCAAGAAATTTAGAACCAGGAACAGATATAGCCCTGGGTTCTCTCCAGACCTGACTGCCCTTAACCAACACGAAAACATCCTATGGCGTTCTGCATTAGCATCGAACAGCCCCCGTGATATGCAACTTTTCAGGGAAGCTAGAAACCAATATACACAGGCAGTTAGAAAAACCAAGGATAGCTTTTTCAAGCAGAAATTTGCTTCCTGCAACACAAACTCAAAAAAGTTCTGGGACACTGTAAAGTCCATGGAGAATAAGAACACCTCCTCCCAGCAGCCCACTGCACTGAGGATAGGAAACACTGTCACAACCGATAAATCCACTATAATTGAGAATTTCAATAAGCTTTTTTCTATGGCTGGCCATGCTTTCCACCTGGCTACCCCTAGCCCGGTCAACAGCACTGCACCCCCCACAGCAACTTGCCCAAGCCTTCCCCATTTCTCCTTCTCCCAGATACAGTTAACTCATGTTCTGAAAGAGCTGCAAAATCTGGCCCCCTACAAATCAGCCGGGCTAGACAATCTGGACCCTTTCTTTCTAAAATTATCTGCCAAAATTTTTGCAACCCCTATTACTAGCCTGTTCAACCTCTCTTTCGTGTCGTCTGAGATTCCCAAAGATTGGAAAGCAGCTGCGGGCATCCCACTCTTCAAAGGGGGGGGACACTCTTGACCCAAACTGCTACAGACCTATATCTATCCTACCCTGCCTTTCTAAGGTCTTCGAAAGCCAAGTCAACAAACAGATTACCAACCATTTCGAATCCCACCATACCTTCTCCGCTATGCAATCTGGTTTCAGAGCTGGTCATGGGTGCACCTCAGCCACGCTCAAAGTCCTAAACAATATATTAACCGCCATCGATAAGAAACAATACTGTGCAGCCGTATTCATTGACCTGGCCAAGGCTTTCGACTCTGTCAATCACCACATCCTCATCGGCAGACTCGATAGCCTTGGTTTCTCAAATGATTGCCTCGCCTGGTTCACCAACTACTTCTCTTTTTTTTTATTATTTTTTTTTATTTCACCTTTATTTAACCAGGTAGGCTAGTTGAGAACAAGTTCTCATTTGCAACTGCGACCTGGCCAAGATAAGGCATAGCAGTGTGAACAGACAACACAGAGTTACACATGGAGTAAACAATTAACAAGTCAATAACACAGTAGAAAAAAAAAACAACTCTGATAGAGTTCAGTGTGTCAAATCGGAGGGCCTGTTGTCCGGGCCTCTGGCAGTCTCTATGGGGGTGCCACAGGGTTAAATTCTTGGACCGACTCTCTTCTCTGTATACATCAATGATGTCGCTCTTGCTGCTGGTGAGTCTCTGATCCACCTCTACGCAGACGACACCATTCTGTATACTTCTGTCCCTTCTTTGGACACTGTGTTAACAACCCTCCAGACAAACCTTCTTCCCCCAAAACCAATTCTTTATTTGGCCGCCTCTCCTTCCAGTTCTCTGCTGCCAATGACTGGAACGAACTACAAAAATCTCTGAAACTGGAAACATTTATCTCCCTCACTAGCTTTAAGCACCAGCTGTCAGAGCAGCTCACAGATTACTGCACCTGTACATAGCCCATCGATAATTTAGCCCAAACAACTACCTCTCCCCCTACTGTATTTATTTATTTTGCTCCTTTGCACCCCATTATTTCTATCTCTACTTTGCACATTCTTCCACAGCAAATCTACCATTCCAGTGTTTTACTTGCTATATTGTATTTACTTCGCCACCATGCCCTTTTTTTCTCACCTCATTTGCTCACATTGTATATATACTTATTTTTCTACTGTATTATTGACTGTTTGTTTTACTCCATGTGTAACTCTGTGTTGTTATATGTGTCGAACTGCTTTGCTTTATCTTGGCCAGGTCGCAATTGTAAATGAGAACTTGTTCTCAACTTGCCTAACCGGTTAATTAAAGGTGAAATAAAAATAAATAAAAAACACTCACTGGAGTGTCTGACATAGGCTTTGAAAAGCACCTGCAAATAGGCTACCAGTGCCACTGGCTACTGGTACTTTGTTGTTTTTTTGACATACATGTTTGTCAACACATGACTAACCATTGTTTAACTAGTTAAACAGCTGCTCTTAGAGAAAATGTGTTACCTTTCTACATAATAGGCTATGCTAGAGTTTATGTGGGGAGGTCAAAATAATTAAAAACGAATGATCAAATCTATTAATTTTAAAATTATGATTACTTAATTCACCTAATGATAAGACAAAACGTGATATTTTTCGGGGGCTAATGTAGAATGGGAGTCCCTGGAAAATCGGTTTGACTGGGAGGGGGTCCCTGGGCAAGAACATGTTGAAGACCCTTGTGTTATGTCGATACTGATTATTTGTCGCCACTTTCGTATACACATACCGTGATTGGTCGCCACAAATGGTTTGTTTACATTTCTACCGTTGTAGCTAGATGAAGTAGACCTACACCGCCATCTAGTGGTCGCGTCGGGGCAACAGTTGTTGACAACGTAGCGTTGTAACTGAGCCCTTTTCCGAACGCCTCGATCATACCAACAGTTGTACCGCAAAATGGTACGCGGCATCATATGGATGTGTGCAACAAAAGTTCAACATTCACCTTCTGCTACCATTTCTGTCAAGTCGTCTATGCCTATAGTTCGATAAATCCAACGTATGCACCACACAGAATGCACTGCAACTGTCTCTGCAACGCAATGTAAAACGCAGCGTTCCATCGGAATGCTGCGTTTTACCAAAATTCCTGCACTGTCAGTGTGATCGAGGCGTAACCCTGACTTCGTTCTTCTAAACTGCTTCATCATTTCACCCAACCTGCTACGTTGGTTCTCCTAACCTGACACGTTAATTATCCTAACCAGCCATGTGAGTTTGCTTAACTTGCTATGTAAACAAACCATCTGTGGCGACAAATCATCAGTATCACCAAACATTCTCTCAATTTCTAAAACGTATGAACACAAAGTTAATTATGCAGTTGACCAAATTATGCTAGATTTTACTTCTTGGTTAACAGAGAATCCAAAGCACTTCATTAGGGAAGGTTTTGCATTCCTCCCTGGCTGGGGCATAGAGGCATGTGGAAGCACAGACAGACATAGTGTTCTAGTTCTACTCTGTAGAAAAGAGCACATCATCCTCAATCTGACAAGGATCCTGAGGATTCACGAGCAGCTGCTGCAGTTCATGTACAATTCCCTTTACTCACTTAAAAATAGCAATTTCAGTTGTAGGTATAACTGGCCTTAAAATGTAAATTATCTTGATACACTACAATGATTTGTTACAATATATACAAGCCTTATTCATTCATTGGTTTGTGTTTAGGAGTCAGAACAACAGCTGTAGTTGAAAGAAGGTGGTGGTGGTACATACCAGTCATATAAGTCTGCTATGCTCAGTCTGCATGTTGACACTGTCATTTTTATTGTCAACATTTCCATACTGTATACACAGAGGAAGAAATGTATTCATGAAAATGTGGCTTACAGCTTTGTGCTTCAAAAGCTACAAATACCACAACAGTAGTTTGATTGCGGTTGCCTCAAAATGTTTCTACCGTATACAAATTTCATTCTACAGTCAAAATCTAAACCTTAATACTCAGTAAAATAGCATATATACAAAAGAGCAAGTCATTATGCAATTAAGTGGTAAAACAAACATGAATAATTGTCAAAATATATTATTTTCATGGTATGTTGATGGAAGAGGAACAATGGTGGACTTGGGCCCTGGTTTGTCCTTTTGGGTAAAAAAGTAGCCTCTGGAGATACTGTATACACACAGAAAACAAACACGCCCGCACACATTCCCACACCCACAAGAACATACAGTTAAATCTGAAGATGCTAACAGATATGCCAGAGGTAAAGAAAAGAGTGTGCATTAAAATAGGTTTCAGTAAAAAAGAAGAAGAAGAAATGAACTAATTTTAAAATACATTTTAAAAACTTGTTGAAACTATTAATATCCACATTTTCCAATGTCTTGCTGCATAAATAATAGTCTGCATCCCAAGCCACACTTCTATAATGGGCACTCTCACTCCAAACGTTTTACTTCATGGCGAGGACACTCAGTAGACGGGAAAGGAATGTTTATGTTGGCTTCACAGCCCTGGCATGATGTAGGCAATGTTGTCCAATGTGTTGGACTGAAAGAGAGATAAAAGAAGGAGAGAAATGTTTCAGGCTGGCCTTATGCAACACACTTGCTATCACACAATGTGCTGTCACTACAGCCACATATTTTTACTTTACAGCCCAAGTGGGAGATGAAACCTTTCAGAACAACATTTCAAATAGATGGCAAGGTGTGAGTGATTTACCAAGACTTGGCGGGGACATCCGTTGAGCTGGGGGATCTGTGCTGTGAGGCAGGTCAGGGGTCCCAGGGCACACAAGATGGAGTCCAGCAGTACAGAGAGACTGCCTGACACCGCCACCATCCCCTGAGTGAGGTGAGAGCAGAGGCAGTTAGTCTAGTGGTCACACACACAAATCTTTGTTCAGTCTTTACTCATATGAACGTGATAATGAGACATTTCTGTGGTAGGTGAAGAGAGTACATTTGGCACAACAGCTAAGTTAAAAGATACAAGGAATAGGTGGTTGGTGTGTGTGTGTACCTCTGTCTCCTGTAATCGGTGGCCGATGAGGGACAGGGACTCTCCCAGTAGTTGCAGGTGGGCGGCCGCATCGATGGGGTCGACATCAGGGACCCGTGCTGGTGACAGGGACACACCCACAGACACCCGGTTGGGGGACACCAGTCCTGCTCCCAGCCCCATGCCCTTCATAGAGCCTGAGACGCATACAAATACAACACACGCAGTGACCAACTGACCATGAGTGTCCTGTGGGCTACTCAGAGAGAGATAAAGCAGCATAGAGAAAGGACAGGACTACTGATTGACTTGGTATCCCTGTCTAAGCTGATAGAGCTGCAAGGCCAATGTGGCTGCAGATGGGCTCTTACTAGGGATGCACCGATATGACATTTTTGGCCGATACAGATATTGGATATTTCCAATGCCAAAAAAACCCAATAGCAATATTTAACATTTTAGCGGCCTTTTAAGCATTCTAGTACAGTTAAATAGTTAACGCACACACATGGATGCAGCGGTCTAAGGCACTGCATCTCAGTGCAAGAGGCATCACTACAGTCCCTGGTTCGAATCCAGGCTGTATCACATCCGGCTGTGATTGGGAGTCCCATAGGGCAGCACACAATTGGCCCAGCGTCGTTACATTTCACGTAAACCCTGTTTGTCTGCATCGAAGTAGCAGTCCTTGTACCTAGCATTAAGCATGGTGGTGACACAGTAAAGAGGCTCAGAGAGAATGCCACCGAATCGCTTGTTCACAGCCTAAGTTATAACCCCACGGTCGGTGTGGGCAGTTTTGTTGAGCAGATGTTTCAATGCCATGACAGAGGGTATCTGCTGCAGACGCAGTTGATTAGCTTATTTCTCCAGTCAGTTGTTTGAATGGCACTAGGAGTGTGTTCATGTTTTCAAGTTTCAAACATGTTCTCAAGTGCCATTGAAATGGCAGCAGCGGTATGAGAACGAGCACATTCTTGAGCATGCAATACCGCTTTCCTCAGTAGGAAATCCTCGTTGACAGACTGTGCTGTCAGACTCAGCATGCTCATGGATGGGACTGACATCGCTGGTCCAAATGTCAGTCGTGACACACATAGCAAGTAGCATAATGAATCCAATTATCTTGGCGTTAATGGATTTCGCCTTTGAGTTGTCTCGCTGAAATGTTCATACTCTTTCAAATGACTGCTCAACTTGAACTTGTTTAGTTGTTGGAAGTGCGCTTAGTATTTTTCTGCTTTTGTTCTGTGTAGCGCTGTATTTTTTGTGGTGTCATTAAGTCATCTATGTAACGGATGTGAAACGGCTAGCTTAGTTAGCGTGGGCGCTAAATAGCGTTTCAATCAGTGACGTCACTTGCTCTGAGACCTTGAAGTAGTAGTTCCCCTTGCTCTGCAAGGGCCGCGGCTTTTGTGGAGCGATGGGTAACGATGCTTCGAGGGTGACTGTTGATGTGTGCAGAAGGTCCCTGGTTCGCGCCCGGGTATGGGCGAGGGGACGGTTTAAAAATTACTGTTACTTATGTAGATGTGTATGCACGTCAGCTTTGACATCGGTTTTGCACATCGGCATTAAACTAGACATCGGGCCAATGCCGATGTTGGCATTTTTAGCTAATATCGCTCGATTCCGATATGCTCACCGATTTATCGTGCATCCCTAGCTCTTACCTTTGCTTTTGACTCCATCTGTGGAGCTCTTGCGTTTGACTGTGGTGGCCTCAGCTTTGTTCTGCTTGTGCTGCAGGTACTGAGCTTTCTGCTTCCACACCTATGTGTATATAGAAGCAATTTAGGCCATGGACCATGACTCATAGAATAGTGCTGGCGGGCCATTCTTAAATTGATTTCAAATGTTTATAAGAATTATCAATCAAATCTCTTTTTAAATTGTTAATTTCAAGTGAAACTTACCAGTTTGTCTTTTTCTGGGAGCTGTTTCCACACCTCTGCCAACTTTTTGCTCAGCTCCCCAAACACTGCAAACAGTAAAGTCTTTCTTTAGGTTTTGTATAGAATATGTACCACAATCATTAATAGTTACAATGTAATTATAAAAAGGGATAACTCTGCCCACCTAGTCCCGGCTGCTCTGCATTGATATTGACCCTGTACTCTTTACAGAACACCTGGTACGCTGTTGTGTTCTTCTTCTTGGGCTGAGAAAAAGGAGCAGCAGGAGATGAGCAGAGTATCTATATATAAAGCATTTCACTACACCCGCAATAACATCTGCTAAATCTGTGTATGTGACCAATCAAATTTGATATTTACTGTACAAAATGCAGGAAACACTGTCTAAAAGCCTAAACTACCAATCTGTTTTGGTTCTTACCTTATCTTTCTCCTTCTCATGCTTTTCCCTTTCCCTCTCCTCCTTCTTTTTCTTCTTCTCCATCATTGCTACTTCATTAGTTTGATGATGGTGAGTAAGGATGGGAGTAGGGATGGGGGCCCCCATGGCATACATTCCACCAGCTGCAGAATGATTGGCTGTTCCATGGGTATGGGTGTGGCCTCTCGATGGGTCCCCTGGAGAAAGAATACAAGGAGCACATATTAGAATGCATAATAAAAGTAACTGTTGAAGTAACCAATGTTAAACATCTTTCTGCAATAGGACTAAGGCAGACTAGCGGCAGCGTTCCAAAAGTTTCTAATCACCTCCTGATCCTTTGCTGTGCTTCTTCTCTCTCCCTCCTTTGTCTTTCTCTCTGTCCTTCTCTTTCTCCTTTTTCTTCTTGCTTTTCTTGCTCTTCTTCTTTTTCTTTGACAGATGCTTGTACGAGTCGTCTATCACCAGCTCTCCTGCCTCCAGTTCGCCCCCCGAGGAGGAGCTGTCTCCCCCCATACCCCCACCGTAGTGCCCTGACACACAAGAGAGAGAGGACATAGGGTTCATGCAGGAATCAACACAAATACAGGAAAAGTGGTTAAGGGCACATACAAATGAGTTTCTAATAATGTCTCTCATAGCGATAAATCTAGCCAAAGGCCCTCTTACCCTCCACCTCTACTTCTTTCCCCACAACAGGCAGTGGATCTCGGCTCTGCTGCATCTTCTTGGGGACTTTAGAGAGCTGCTTCCGGTCTCTGTCCTTCTCCTTTTTTATCCCCCCTTTTGAGGATGAGGAGGAGTGGGGAGGGAAGGGAAAGCCCTCTCCTTCGGCCTTCTCCTTAGGCGAGACCATGAGCTTCATCCTCAGCCCATCCGGCTCACGTATGTTCAGGAGATCTCCTTTAGGGGTACCGGTACCACCATGGAACAGAGACGATGACTTGGAGGAGTGCTTTTTGGAAGAGGAGGATGAGGACATAGGGCGGGAATGAGAGGAGTGGCTGCCTTTGCTTCCTCCGGTGCTCCCATCACGTTTGCGGTCTTTGGAGGAGTGGGAGGAAGAGAAGGAGGGATAGGAGGGCTTCTTGTGCAGGTGTGGGCTCGGGTCTGAGCCGGTGGCCATAGGGGAGGTGATGGCCTGTAGGAGCCCCATGGCTGTGTCTGTGGGATGGGAGGAAGACGAGGAGGACAGGGAAGGGGAGTGGTCTGACGACTTTCGCTTCTTCTTGTGGGGAGGTGGGCCTGAGCCTTGCTGGTCTGGTAAAGAACATCGTGAAGGGAGAGTGAGAACATAATGAATCAGTTCAGCATAAAATTCATGCAAATAATTCAGTATTTTCTATTGACAGAGCAGAATTCCTTCCTCTCTTACCTCTGTAATAGTAGTCTTCACTGTGCTTTTTCTTCTTCTTGTGGGAGTCCCCTCCCAATAAGAAAAGTTCTGAGTCCTAAATGAAAAAGTCAGAATTTGACTAAATTTACAACCAACAGAAACTACAAGGCACTACATTGTGAAACCAGTGTTCTGCTGTTACCTTGGGCCGTTTCTTGGAGGACTTGCGGACCTGTGCAGCAATCTCCTCCTCCTCTCTAAGCAGGTCCTTGTATGATCTCCTCTTTTCTCTCTGACTGCGACCAGCCACAAGGCCCACTTCCCCTTCCATCCCTACCTCTGAGAAAGAGAGAGTTGTAATGCACACTGGGAACATCAGGCATTGCATGACAATTGGAATGATGCTGATGGCTTTTAATAACTCAATTATTGACAGATTTCTTCAAAATAACATAAGAGGCACAAGAGGAAAGAACTGGCACAAATTACCAACTACTCCTTTTTTCTTGATCTCCTCAAAAGCCATGATCTCTCTTTTCTCCTCAACAGGGTTGCGCGTCTCTCTGTGTCACTAACAAAAGCAAGATATTAGAACAGTCATAGGGATATGGAGGAAACATCAGCCACTGACTCAGCCAATATAACACATACATGCAACTTGTGACTTGGAGCAGTTTTACTGCAAAATACAGGTTATTTACATTTCACTGTGAACTGAAGGATGTCAAAAATAAGAGACAGACAACAATAAAGAAGTATTTTAACACCAAATTGATCAAACTGAGTAAGCCCCTTCAAAAAGCAAGATCTGCTTTGTTTACAACTCGCCACCACATATGGGTGATGAGAGAGGACATTCAATTGCTGTCTCTCCTTAAACTTTGGATAACCGTCTACACTGATAAATAGCATGCTTGAGCCTATAGTAATAATAGATACATTACAAAACTGAAGTGTGTTTAGGCAATTGAAGGAAAATTCCCGCCTACTTTCGAAAAAACACACAAACACACCCCCTTTCATTAGCTGAGAGTCCCTAACTCCCAACATTTGCAACCTCTTCTAACTCGTATTGCAGATTATGTGCTGGGTTATCCGGAAGGTACTGCAATAGCAGTCCGTGGCTTCTGGTGGAGCTAGGCCTATGTCAGTCTAAACGGACAAATAAATAAATGTTCATGCATTTGGTTCATAAATTCTGTTTTAGCATGCTGAGGTGAGAATATGTGAATTTAACTGTCGCAAAGAGAGAAGAAATGTACAATTCTATGTAATTTTACTACCTCTCCGGATTCACCAATTTACGCGGTTCCAGTCGCCATCTTTGATATCAGTCAACAACGATGCGTGTCGACAGGGGGAGGGACTTGACTGGGATGTAGCGAATCACAACAATGAAATCGCGTACGTTATTGTAGTGCACAATGTCAATTGGCTGGAAATACACATTGCGTCTATTCATTTCAAGATATTGTAGCCAACATGTAACAATTACTTTTCATTTACTAATTCTATGAATGGATAATGATAACTGCATTAACTGACATTGCATATTGGTGTTACACCATCTTTTTCTTATAAAGCAGAGGCAACAAATATTTCCAAATATTTTATTAATCCATTAACTCAGATTGTTACAACCATTTACAACAATGACCAAGATTCATTTTTACAGTAAACATTCATGTACAACACATGCAAGGCAACAGAAAAAAAGGCCCGTACACAAAGATGTTGAGAGGAAGACCAACACAACAATCAAGGGTAATGAGTTCATAAAGATTTGTATTATTTACTTTATCACAGTAGTATTAACATTACCCAGCCGTAAACAGAAGAATGTATCCACAAAGAGAGCCCCCTCTACCTATCCCCCAAATTCTGCTTCTGTAGACTGAGTGATGTGAAGCTGGCCAGCAAGTCAGTTACCTCATCAACCTGAAATAGAAGAGAAGCCATAATTGTCACCTATGAAGGCTCATTCAGTCCTGTAACAAGTAATCAGAATGATACCAAAAAACATGTGTGTGTGTGAGAGAGAGTGAGTTAAACACAAATGTGTCTTACCTGTTCTTTGGTGCGTGTGTGCTGCAGCTGTGTTGAGATATGATCCAGTCTCTCTCTGGCCTCACTCTGTCCCATCACATTCAGGTACTCCCTCAGCATCTGAATGATCTACAGAGCCATGGAGAGAGAGCATTTCAGACTGCACAAATAAATGTTGGTATACTAATGTTTACATAGTGCTGTTGTAATAACCCCTTACTACCTGTGTGACCTCCCCTCTAAGAGTTTCTATACTCCTTGAGTCTCCTTCCTGCAGGATGTTGAGTTTGGAGCGTGCTAGGTGCAGGGGGGTCCTTCCTGCTCGGTCTAGGGCATCCACACGTGCTCCTGAACAGAAACACAACATTAACACGTTATCATTAGCAGGTGTACAGTATATATGTCCATGTGTGTCCATACAGTATGGCTTCTCACCTCCTCTCAGCAATGTGGTGATTACAGGCACGTGGTTGGTACAGGCCGCTGCATAGACATAGACAGGTGCAGAAGTGGAAACAATGTGGAAAATATACATTTGCCAGATATGGAAAAGTTCAATCAAAATAAATTGTTCATCTTTTACTTTTCTGCCATTGGGACCTAAAGTAGCAATGTTGTACACCCATAAACTGAATGCTATACTTTCAGTACCATGTGTTGTTCTTACCCAGATGGAGAGGGGTGTTCCCAAGGCCATCCCGCTGGTTAGGGTCAGCGCCGTAGCTCAGAAGAAGTTGCACTGGAAGGAAGGGGACAAGTTAATAATTTGTTCACAGTAATGCTGCTGTGATTATTATCAGTTCATAACAATGTCATTACTGTTGAGTAATGAATCAGGAGCCCCTTGCACTTCTCAATTTGACTTACCGATGCTCTCGTTGCCATTACAGGAGGAGAAGTGGAGGGCTGTTCTTCCTTTGTCATCTGCTGCACAAGGGTCTATGTCTTCTAGAAGAAGCCTGCGCACTGGATAAAAAAAGAGACAGAAACGTTAAACACCTGAAAGAGATACCATGTATTACTTGGTCTTGTTGAGTCTCACAATAGTTGATGTTCCAATAGTTATCTTCAGTGCCTACCCGTATCAATGTCGTTGCCATTGGCAGCGTCTCGAAACCTCTTCACCGCTAGAGAGAATGAACAAACAAGCCAAAGTTTAGGTAAACATCCGGTAGAATGCTAAACTCTGTGCTTTGAGTGTTGACATGCCTATCACCATCTGATGTATTAGGCTAGTATAATGCATACTGATGATACTTTGTCAAAGTTCAGGAGCCATAGGCAGATGCCTTGCATGACATCCCGTCCCTCCACAGCATTCATACAGCTTTACACTATTCATACAGCTTTACACTATTCACACAGCTTTACACCTCATGACTGGGTGTGGAATTCACGCTCTCTCCATCAACACAATACTTTTCTCCAATGTTGAGTGTGTGGAGTTTCTGTACCATAAATATCTTTTCCAATGGGCCCCACATTTCGCCGGGCTCTCCCTTGTCGCCTCGCTCTACACCCTGTCACCTTCCCGGGTTTGCTGCTCGCCACACCCGCCCCTGACCCAACTCGACTGGGTTCCCATAGCAAGTGGAGGTACCGAAGTTCTTGTTCAGCGGTCTGTCCCGTACGACTCAATCTCACGGTGCCCTCTCCAAAGCCAGTTATCCCAAATCCCTCAGCAGCACCTCCATCCATCCTCTCATCATTTATCTTTAGTTCACCCTCTTTCTCATCCGCTTCTTTTGGTCCAGTTCCCACCGTGCATTCACCCTCGGAGCTTGAACGTTCCTCGTCAGAAGCTGTTGCAACAATTGGACTCCACCCGTCCATGTTCACCGACTCATGTGGAATATTTATTTTGGCGTTTCTCTCTTCAAAATGATCCTCGTTCGCAAGCCAGTACTAGGAGCTACGAAAATAGTAATTTATGTTGATGAACTGACTTGCAACTTTGAATACGTCGTTTATTTACTCCGTTGACATCGCTGGCTCTAGAACATCAATACAGAATCTATTCTACGCATTTTTACCATTGTGGCTCATATGTTCATGCTTTCAATTCAAGATGCGTCCCTGTTACAAGAACCAAAATGTCTCCTGTTTCATTATTTAAATTCTCACAGAACAAGCAGTAAAAGGCGCTCCTATTGTAAAGAGGAACGTTGACAAGGACTATTACCAATCAGAGCCTACGTTGTTCGTTCCCTCGAAACAAAGCACCCACCCCCGTGCAAAAGAAGCCAATGAGCAAGCGGGACACGCGGGATGTGTGATGCAGTATTCAATTTC
The DNA here is from genome assembly GCF_045791955.1 of Oncorhynchus clarkii lewisi. Classification (NCBI taxonomy): domain Eukaryota; kingdom Metazoa; phylum Chordata; class Actinopteri; order Salmoniformes; family Salmonidae; genus Oncorhynchus; species Oncorhynchus clarkii. The sequence continues at coordinate 78,686,274 of NC_092158.1, forward strand.
GGGTTAGTTCTACGTGAACTCCTTGGGACCATAACCTTAACCAAACATGGAAACATCTGAGCTTTATGTTATCTCTCTTTAATGTCTTACATCTGTTGCAACAGAAAATAAAGTAAGCAGATAAATAACAGTAGTAGGCCTACACAAATAGTATAAAAAATAAATAATGCATAATTCACAGATCACCATGTAATGAAAACCCAACATCACCCATACTGTTTGTACACACATCCAAATCTAAAGTTTCATAATATAAAACATTCCACAATTTAGTGTAATATATAAATATGATTTAAGGAATAAAATGGAATAAGCAGTCAACTCTCAGAGGAATCAGGATGGTTGTTCAACCAAAATATTTGGAATATACAGTCAAAGTGTGGACACACCTACTCATTGAAGGGTTTTTCTTTATTTGACTATTTTCTACATTGTAGAATAATATTGAAGACATCAAAACTATGAAATAACACATATGGAGTCATGTAGTAACCAAAAAAGTGTTTCAAATATAAAAATAGATTTTAGATTCTTCAAAGTAGCCACCCTTTGCCTTGATGACAGCTTGCACACTCTTGGCATTCTCTCAACCAGCTTCCCGAGGTAGCCACCTGGAATGCTTTTCCAACAGTCTTGAAGGAGTTCCCACATATGCTGAGCACTTGCTGGCTGCTTTTCCTTCACTCTGCGGTCTTACTCATCCCAAACCATCTCAATTGGATTGAGGTCGGGTGATTGTGGAGGCCAAGTCATCTGATGCATTACTCCATCACTCTCCTTCTTGGTCAAATAGCCCTTACACAGCCTGGAGGTGTGTTTTTGGTCATTGTCCTGTAGAAAAACAAATGATGGTCCCACTAAGTGCAAACCAGATGGGATGGCGTATCGCTGCAGAATGCTGTGGTAGCCATGCTGGTAAGTGAATTGAATTCTTGAATTCAAAATAAATCACAGACAGTGTCACCAGCAAAGCACCCCCACACCATCATACCTCATCCTCCATGGTGGGAACCACACATGCGGGGATCATCCGTTCACCTACTCTGCGTCTCACTAAGACACGGCAGTTGGAACCAAAAATCTCAAATTTGGACTCATCAGACCAAAGGACAGATTTCCACTGGTCTAATGTCCATTGCTCATGTTTCTTGGTTCAAGCAAATCTCTTATTCCTATTGGTGTCCTTTAGTAGTAGTTTCTTTGCATCAATTCGACAATGGCCTGATTCACACAGTCTCCTCTGAACAGTTGATGTTGAGATGTGTCTGTTACTTGAACTCTGTGAAGCATTTATTTTGTCTGCAATCTGAGGTGCAGTTAATTGCGATTTCTGAGGATGGTAACTCTAATTAACTTATCCTCTGCAGCAGAGGTAACTCTGGGTCTTCCTTTCCTGTGGCAGTCCTCTTGAGAGCCAGTTTCATTATAGCTCTTGGGTTTTGCAACTGCACTTGAAGAAACTTTCAAAGTTCTTGAAATGTTCCACATTGACTGACCTTCATGTCTTAAAGTAATGATGGACTGTCATTTGCTTATTTGACTAGGTTCTTGCCATAATATGGACTTGGTCTTTGACCAAATCGGGATATCTTCTATACCAACCCTACCCTGCCACAACATAACTGATTGGCTCAAACGCATTAAGAAACAAAGAAATTCCTCAAATTAACTTTTAACAAGGCACACCTGTTAATTGAAATGCATACCAGTGACTACCTCATGAAGCTGGTTGAGAGAATGCCAAGAGTGCAAAGCTGTCATCAAGGCAAAGGGTGGCTACTTTGAAGAATCTCAAATTTAGAATATATTTAGATTTGTTTAAAACATTTTGGTTATTATATGATTCCATGTGTTATTTCATAGTTTTGATGTCTCCACTATTATTCTACAATTTAGAAAATAGTAAAAATAAAGAAAAAATGAGTAGGTGTGTCCAAACTTTTGACTGGTACTGTATATACAAACTGAGTGTACACAACTTTAAGAACACCTGCTCTTTCATTGACACACTTATTGGTGTCACTTGTTAAACCCACTTTAATCAGTGTAGATGAAGGGGAGGAGGATTTTTAAGCATTGAGACAAGGATTGTGTATGTGTGCCATTCAGAGGGTGAATGGGCAAGACAAAATATTTAAGTGCCTTTGAACAGGGTATGGTAGTAGGTGCCAGACACACCAGTTTGTGTCAATAACTGCAACACTGCTGGGTTTTTCACACTAAACAGTTTCCTGCGTGTTTCAAGAATGGTCCACCACCCAAAATATATCTAGCCAGCTTGACACAACTGCGGGAAGCATTGGAGTTAACATGGGCCAGCATCCCTGTGGAACGCTTTCGACACCTTGTAGAGTCCATGCCCCGAAAAATTGAGGCTGCCCTGGGGGCAAAAGAGGGAGGGGAGGGGGGTGCAACTCAATATTAGGAAGGTGTTCTTAATGTTTTGTAGACTCTGTATATACTGTATATATTCATGGACATTATAATGAGAGGTAGAGAATGTCTTGGGACATCAAAACTGTCATAGGCTTAGTTTTGGGATCCTTGGGTAAACAATCAGAAGTCAAGGTTTATTGCAGAGGACACTGAGGCTCCAGCTTGTGTAAGGTAATCAGGGAACGCTGGGTCTGTGTCTGGGGATGCAGAGTCCTGTCCTCCAAGCATTAACCCAGCTTCATGGGCATGCTGCCACAGCTGACGATTCCTAACAACCCCATGCTTCCTCAGGTATCCCTGACGACAAAACAGGGGTGGCTTTCGATTGGTAAGGGATAAGCGGAAACATGACTCTGTGGGGAAAAGAAACAAGTTCAGTTTTACACATGGTAAAACAGTAATCAAGTAATAAAATGTCTCAACTGAGTGGGCAGAACCGTAATAAAACAGTAATCCTGATCCTGTATGAAAGTATGTCCCAAGTGAACAAACAAATCGTGTGTGATATAAATAGATGAGTAGGAGGTACTGTTTATGGAAATATAAAGGACACATCCTAAGGGCATATCTACCCTAGTATAATAAGTTGTTGTAATGAGGGATCAGGTAAGGACATGCTCTACCTGCATAGAAGGCCCTGAGGTCAGTGTGGAGACAGTGTTCCAGGAAGCGCCGCAGTGGCTGGCTGTGGGAGATGGGCCCATCCCACTCAGTCAAGAAGTCCTCGATCATGTGATGCACTGCCTTGGGCCGTGGCAGTGGCCAGCCAACAGGACGGTGTCTCATGTCCCTCTCTGTTTAGGATGGAAGACAAATGAAAGAATAACATGTATTTGTTTTTACATACATGCGTAGGTTTGAGTGCTGACGTCATACCACAAAGATGCCTTGTACTATACACTTGAATTGAATTGACATTTGAATGTCATTACTTAACTTAGTCTTCAACACAACCATAAGGTAACACTGTTTTGTACTCTTCATAAAGATTCTAACATTCTCAGACTCACCAGTGGGAAGTTTGTCGTAGTAATATAGAACAGGGTGGAGGAAGTTGGACCTCCAGGCACGGGTCCACTCTGACTCTGCCCTGCCAGGGCCCAGTGAGTCTGTGCGGTTCAGCCCGTACTGTAAAACCAGAACCAGCAGCCCATGCTTGGAGAGCTGGTGGCCAGACAGAGAAGAGAACTGGGGCAGGGCCTGGAGGGGAAACTCCTCCAGGTACTCACAGTGAGAGCTGACAGGAAAGGAGAAGATTATTCAAAATTAAAATGGTTCACAAATGGATGAATTTAGGATGCGTTTACACAGGCATCCCAATTCTGACCTTTTTGTACACTAATTGGTATTTTTACCAATCTCATTAGATCTTTTCACATCAGATCGTTTTCAGGGCTGCTCAGATTGGTCAAAATACAGATATAAAAATGTCTGCCTGTGTAAACACAGCCTTAGTGAACATAAATTGGGATATCTATAGGCAATCAATCAATGTGAGATTCATTGGTAGAGAAAGGTACATTTCCATGAGGGACAATAATCATGACGAAAAATGTGCACAGTGGTTCAGCACTACTTACCCTCTTAGTAAAATGATGTCTCCAAGTACCCCAAACATTTGGTATGGTCCGGAGGCCTCATTGACCCTCCTCAACAGCCAGGACTGCAGCTGACTGATTGACAGTTTGATTGATGGCCAGGAGTTGCTATGGTAACGCAGCTCAAGGACTCTATGTACAGCACGCACTAGGGTGGAACACATAACAAAGTTACAACAATAAATAGTCAAAAAACACACATTTTGTCTATAAAAACATTACTTTATTGACAAATTTGTAATTTCAAAGTTTTTCCTCCCTTTACAGGCAGTTACTAACTAAGTCAAATGTACTCTGTCTACGTTGTAATACCAGCAGTTTGAATGGTTACCTGTGTATCGGAAGCCATGGACGAACCCCCCCGCAGAAGAGCGATAGTCTCTTGAGTGGGCAGCCGTCCCCAGAACAAAAAGGTCTGGGGTTCCCCGCCCCTCGTACCAGGCTGTCACCCCTGGCAACCGCCCCCTGGCACCCTCACTGCTTGGTGGGCGGGCAGAGCTGGAGAGATTAACGGTATCATTAGGACAGGCTGACATTATCTGACTGAAATAGCATGGCTTTTCTAATGAAAATGATAAAACAGAAGATCCACCACTTCCATAGAAAACAATAACTTTAACAGAACTCTTTTTGCATTATGTAAAGACATGCCACTGTAAAGTATACATTTACATACCCATCAAAGATGCTGAAGTTGAACCGGAACCCCAGGCAGCGGATCACACGATCATATGGCTGGCGGAGAGAGAAGTTGTCATTGTGGTACACAGGCAGGTTTGTCGCTGTGACCTTTGAACTGTTCTTCCCATCCGAACTGTCCAGAAGCTCAGATAGAGTAAGGAACAGCTTGCCACGCTTTTCCTTCCCACTGGATCTGCACTTCTTCTTTCTGCCTGAGCGCTTCTTTTCATCCTCTCCATTTCTGACGATAGCAATGTCCTCAAGGCCTCCCTCCACCAGCCCATCAAGGGACTTTAGCTGGTACGTGTCTAGCAGCTCATTGTTCACAGCTCTGTGGAAGAGAGAAAATAGGTCACTTTGATATGAACAGATTATGCTAAAGGGAATAGCAACATACTCTGATCTAAAACACTAATGCAGGAGTACTAAATCAGTGAAACAAAAGAAAGAACAATTGGTAAAAGAGGACAATATGGGAGTCAAAACCTGATGATGCCTCTCAGTACCTGAGGTCTCCGACGTAGTGTGTCTGCCAGGCTAGGCGGACCGGGCTCGGGCTGTAGAGATGGATCCGGCTGGCCCGACCCAGGATGCTCTGAGCTGTTTCAAATGCTGAGTTCCCCTTACCCAGGATCAGCACGGCCTGGTCCCTATACTCCTCTGGGTCCACAGGGATGGACTCATAGCCCTCCACCAGGTCTGAGCCCTCAAACTGGACCTTCTGAGGATCCCACAGTCCTGTGGACACCAGGAGGACTCTGTGGGTCAGAGAGAAAGAGAGTGAATAATCTCTTTAATGGTATGCAATAGTGGAGAATGTTTCCATATTTCCATCCTTTTACATTAGATATGTGTATAGTACCTGCATGTATAGTCCAGTCCACGCTGGTCAGTCAGTATGTATCCCCTGCCTCTAGGTGATTCAGACTCCGAGGCCCTGATCTTCCCGATGTCCACCCCATACTGGACCTTCAGCCCCAGCTCCTTCACATACATGGAGAGGTAGCGGGGGAATGAGTCTGCGTCTGGGTAGAGCTCCCGGCTGACTCGCTGAAGCAGCAGGTCGGGCCTGTCACTCAGGAGGGAGTTCCAATCGTGACGAAGGTTGAACTCGCGGTTCCGCCTTCCTGTGTAGATCTTGTTGATGCTGATGAGTTTCCTGTGTCGAGGGTATCTTTAAAGGGAGAAAAAAAACATCCATGAGATACAACATATGTTCATGTACATGGTGTAGATCAGGACATATTGCTATGAGCAGGGCAATAGAGAAAGTTGCATCATTGTTGCACTGTTACAAAATACTTTGCTGAGTTGGAAAATTGATTCAGCAAGTGCAATACCCGATATAGTTGACACCCATTACTACAGAGGCACTCACATATTGAAGAAGCTCCCTGGCCCCGAGTTCCTCTCCAAGATGATGTAATCTCTCTGACTCTTGGAGAGAAAGTGACCCATCTGAAGGCCAGCAGGCCCGGCACCAAGCACACAGTAGTCATGGTGACGGGTGCTGTTGTGACTGTGGTAGTCATCAGGAAAACATTGGACCAGGGCGACCAGGAGGGCTAGGAGAAGAAGGATAGGGGAATCCATGACCTATTAACGAGTAAAAGGCAATGAAGGCATGTATTAGTGGGAGAGTGAGTTTAGTGAAGGTCATTGCAATACCCTGGTGACAATAATCAACGGCAAATTTAAGTTTTGAAAGCTGCAATCTGAAAATATCCACTGAGAGCAGCAACCATATTATTGGCAAAGTCATGCAACTCTTTTCCATGGCTTTACCAACATAAGAAGGTCAATTGAAAGGAAATATCAGATAGCATTGTTCAAGTCAGTGGTAGAACAGAGAAAGTACGACAATAGCGGGCCTTCATGGGGTGTATCCCCGTGCTTGCCTTGAAACTCTGGCCCGACATCATAACTCGACATGAGGGGATGCAGCTGTACTGGTTGAGAAGCGCTCCACGAGCACAAAATACACAGCATATCTATTAAAGTAGGATGTTTTACCTTTCACTGCAGTGGTTCCCTCTCATCTAATCCCATATAATTTTGCATTTGGTCTGTAAATAAAACTCTCCAACAACCTATAGTCGGGATTTCATAACGGAGCAACATCCCTTGATACGACACTTCAGCATACCACAGTATTCTGACCAATAAACGCTGCTCTATTCTGGCCAATAAGAGCTTGTGTGTAAAATAGAGGGCGTGATAAAACTTAAAGTGATGGACAAGAAATGTTCCATTCTTTTGATACAAAAGTATCAAGTAGCAAAAGTAACACATTTGACCTTCTTTATTACAATGTTATACACTTTGTAATGTTGCAATTTTTGCGATTTTGCGATAATTGTAGTAGTTTGATATTTTGTTAGTGAAAGACATGCTAATCATCATCAAATGTTAATTAAGTGAAACATAGCATGCATATTATTATAATATCATAAACACAATTAACTATTCATAACATTCTCATGCCTAGAAATTGCTCTTATGTTTGCCTTCTGCAACTGCAACATACATTTATGTTGAGTCATGGTATCTCCCTTCTCTATTTTGTTGAGACCTGTTGAATCAGGTTATCTATAGATTGGTAATATATCAATAGATAAATAATAGACAAATGTATGGTAAATCATACAAATTGAATGTTGAACACAAGAGTTTACAATGTAATCCCCTGAAATGAATGTTGACCTGCAGTTAGTCATTTGTGGCTGAAACTTTGTACCAACACAAAGTTCAATGAACACAATGGGAAAGAGAATTGGATTAAATTGGATTAATTTAACCATTGAGTCCTGCCTGCAGTTAAATCAGCATATTGAATCCCTCTTGTTATTCAGTCGTGAAGAGGGCACAACAAAGCCTATTCCCCCTCAGGAAACTAAAAAGATTTGGCATGGGTCCTCAGATCCTCAAAAGGTTCTACAGCTGCAACACTGGTTGCATCACTGCCTGGTATGGCAACTGCTCGGCCTCCAACCGCAAGGCATTACAGAGGGTAGTGCTGTTGGTTAGAGCCTGTTAGTAAGCATTTCACTGTAAGGTCTACTACACCTATTGTATTCGGTGCACGTGACAAATAAACTTTGATTTGATTTGATTAATCTTCAGAAAACTAGAAGGTACATACACTGAGAGCACAAAACATTAGAAACATGACATTCCAGGTGAAAGCTATGATCGCTTATTGATATTACCTGTTAAATCCACTTCAATCCATGTAGATGAAGGGGAGGAGACAGGTTAAAGAAGGATTTTCAAGCCTTGAGACAATTGAGACATTAATTGTTTATGTATGCCATTCAGAGGGTGAATGGGCAAGATAAAAGTAAAAGCCAACTTGACACAAATGTGGAAAGCATTGTAATCAACATGGGCCAGAATCCCTGTGGAACGCTTTCAACACCTTTGTAGAATTGAGGCTGTTCTGAGGGCGAAAGGGGGTGCAACTCAATATTAGAAAGGTGTTCCTAATATTTTGAACACTCAGTGTTTATACCTTTGTTCTCACCTGTAGTCAACATACTCTCCCTCAATAGCAGAAGGAACACATTCACTTCCTGTAGTTCATGTGACTCTGTGTTTAATGTTCTACTATCCCATCTGCTCACTCATGCTCTCCCCTCACTGGTAAATCTGCCCTGTCATGTTAAGCTTCAGGATAAGGGAAATGAGTCAACACTCACTTCCCATTTGATTTAGCTGACAAGCATTGGGAGAGAGGGAGAGGGAGTCAAATATAAAGACAGGGACACAGCTCAAAGAGGACACAGCAACGCCAAACTCGTTTGAGAAGGAGGCAGCTTTTGTTTACCAGCTGTATAACAAGACATCAACAAGGAAATACCCCACAGGTAAATTATCAACTCTTTCACTGACTTGTTTTTTAATAAACTGTAACAGTTGGTCAGATTTGGGTAATAATGTTATTACCACCATGTAAAAAATTCTGGATTACAGACATGGAGACAGTAAACTCGGCACGGAAAGTTGATATGCAGAATCCTGGCAGGTACAGTCATTTTGTAATGAATGGTCGATATGTTTACTAGATTATTGTATTTCAGACCAGGCCAGGGCTAATATATGGTAAAGTAAAGGTATTGAACATACAGAACACAATTACTAACTGCAAACTCTGTGCTCACATTGACTGTACTCAGGTAAATCAGGATGTCCTCCTAATGTTCTCCATCTCTCCTCAGGGATTTGTCAGAACAGATAAAAGCAGCGACTAAAGAGATCCATGTCAGGGCAGAAAACACCCAACTGATGCTGAGCTATCAGAAGGGACAGATAACTCTTCCGCAGTACAAGGTGAGAAAAGCCCATCTGAGAGTATATTAAAAACCACTTGCCAAAATAATTTACAGTGGTTTTCATATTATGAACGGCCTATAATGCCTTTTGTTTAACTTTCTACATAGTCATGGAAAATGAGCACTCACTGTGTACTAAGTATTAATCTGTAACCCCTCTTTTCCATGGCAGCTTCTTCTGTGTTCCCTCTACGAGATCTACAAAGCACTGGAAGAGGAGACGGACAGAAATGCTTCCCACCCAGGTGTCGCACCAATATACTTCCCCCAGGAACTGGCCCGACTGGAGACCCTAGAGAAAGATCTGGAACACTTCTTTGGACAGGAGTGGCAAAAGAGAGTCATCATTCCTGCTGCAACACACAGATATACACAGAGACTTCGCAAGGTACAGGCTATAGATATACCAACATGCAGGGTAGGCACACTATCTTAATTGTGTACCTGCTTAGTAATAACAATTTATTTGTTTCCCTCTTCAGATTGGTGAAGGCAATCCTAAATTGCTGGTGGCCTCGCCTATACCCGTTACCTAGGTGACCTGTCAGGAGGACAAGTTTTGGGGAAGATTACCCAGAAGTCAATTGGGTTAAGCAGCGGAGAGGGACTGTCGTTTTTCTCCTTCCCTGGAGTGTCAAGCCCTAACCGCTTCAAGCAGCTGTACAGGAGCAGAATGAACAGCATCGAGCTGACCAAGGAGGAGAGGGAGGAGGTGCTGGAGGAGGCTATAATGGCCTTCGACCTCAACATCCAGGTGAGTGAAAGAGAAGAGGGTGGAAGCAAACTGGGTAAGAATATAGGTTAAGGGAACTAATACAGTAATGAAAAGTCACTATGAAAAGTTCTACAGCTGTACCATTGAGAGCATCTTGACTGGCTGCATCACTGCTTGGTATGGCAACTGCACTGCCCTTGATCGCATGGCGCTACAGAAGTTGGTGCGGACAGCCCAGTACGTCACTGAGGCCGAGTTCCCTGCCATTCAGGACCTCTATATCAGGCGGTGTCAAAGGAGGGCCTGGAAAATCGTTGAAGACTCCAGCCTCCCAAGTCATATACAGTTCTCTCTGCTTCTGCACTGCAAGCGGTACCGGTGCATCAAGTCTGCCATCAACAGGCTCCTGAACAGGTTCTATCCCCAAGCCATAAGACTGCTAAATAGCTAACTAAATAGCTACACAGAGTTGACCCTTGTATTTTATTTTTGCACTGTCTGTATGCACACTCCAACAGACACAAACACTCACTCCATAATTTGCTCACACACAAATAATATGCACATACATTTATACTGACTCTACACAGACACACTCACATACTATCATCATACACACTGCTGCTACTCTGTTTTATCATATATCCCTATGCATATCTACCGATATCACTCCAGTATCCATGCACATTTTAAATATGATTCTGGAACTGACTGTCCCTGGATATAGTATGCTTTCTCGTGTTCTTATTTCTTTTTCTCATGTTTTTGTTCTACTTTATTTTTAGTATTACTGCACTGTTGGGTTTAGAGCTTACAGGAAAGGCTTTTTTTCACTGTACTTGTGCACGTGACATTAAAACTATCTCAACATAACTGTGAAGAGGAAGTGAAACTGGGAATGTCTAGTGAACGATGCAGTGTAAACATGTTACTGGGTGCCATCGCCATAGCATATTGCTGATGATTGTGTACGTCTTGTTCAATGAAGACATCCTGTGTTATTTCTCGTACAGGTCTTTGATGATCTACAGAAAATGTTAAGTGTCACAGAGGAAGCTTATGGTAAGTACACACTCATATGCTGATTGGAAATGTGTGATCTTTCACATTCCTTTTGTGTTATAGAAAGGTATTACTTTGCTTTTGCAGGTGACCAAGAAAAGGCAGAGACGCCAGCTACCATCCCCTCTTTGTCCATCGTGCAGTTGTCACTGGGTATTTGTGTTGCTTTAGCAACAGTCGGAATGGGTATCTATGTATTCTAAAGCCTTGAAATAAGTCTTAATGTAGTTGACAGAATCACTTCACTAGTCATAACCACCTAAGGGTGTGTGGCACTTACAGCCCTTTGTCACGACTACTTTTTTTAAAACACCTAAGGCAATCTTAAAATGAAAATTGACATGTATTAATTGCAATATATTTGTATATAGTATGTATCATTAAAGATTATGCACACCATTTCAACATAAGAAATGTCTAAATAAAGAAGTTTGCGATTTATTTTCAAAACAAAATACCTAACACAATGATTTTACATTAACAATCTTTAGGGCATTCTCACATCAATTTTCTTACCCCAAACAATTCAACAACAATACAGTTCATCCAAATTGCCTCCATAACATAATTTGTTTAGTCTAAAAAGAATAGACACCAAAATACTTATGAGAGCAATAGAACAGTAAATAACTTGGCAAAGCAACACATGAAAAGGTAGACATCAGTGGCTCTGTGGTCTAAGATGAAGACGTATCGACGTGACTTCATGAAGACGTCCACTGGCTTGTGAGGAAGAGTGAATTGAGGAGACGCCTGTCCCTTCTACTATTTACAAAGCCCATCGTGTCTTAATCTTTGTGCGTATACATCTTTTTGTGAGACTACTTGACTCTGTAGAGCACCTTCCTCTGCATGCGGTGCTGCAGCTCTCCCCTCCTCATCATCAGGTGAAGGACCTTGTAGATGGCCTGCTCTGGATACTTCTGTATATGGGAGAGGGTAGAGAGAGATTCTGATCAGTGGACAGGTAAACAGGCTACAGGGCAACACGTAGGCCAACTGAGGACAGCACTGAATCATATAGACAAATGCCAAACATTCCAATGTCCAAAGTACTTGAATGTATTTGACCAAGTGGTTCCGTCTCTGTTCCAACACAGTATACGTTCAAAGTAGACTAGTGTAACTGACCTGCTTGGTGAAGTCCTGGACGATGCTGTGCTCGGACACCTGGGAGCCAATGGCAAAGCGTCTCTTCAGCTGCTTCTCAACACGGGAAATCATCTCCTGGTCCTCCTGAGTGGTGAAGCCCTCCACACCTGAGAGGCTGCCGGACAGCGCAGCGTCCAGTGTGGACACCTGGAAGAGCCGCAGGGCCTCGTCCACCTCCTCCTCTCCAGCCACGGCCTGCAGCTTCATCTTGGCTAGGGACTCAGAGATGCGCACCACAGCCTCCAGCTGCCTGCAGTGGACCACAGAGAACAAAGCATTATGACACCGAAGATGGACAGTAACTGGTAATGATGTTGGCAGGTGAAGTATCATATAGGTACCGGACAGTGATGGGGATGGAGGCTCTCCTGTCGCTCTCCCTCTCATGTTCCCTCGCTCCACTCCTCATCACCACGTATCTGTTCTTCAGCTTTTCAGCTGCCCCCGCAGAGAGACGTGGGCCGCATTTCCTGTCAGGGCACATTTGACCGTTACAAACCAAACCCCTTCATGTGTACATACTAGCGTATAGTATTGTTTCTCTGCGAGTAGAGTTCATGAACTCAATCTAAACAGAATCTAACATACACAGAAGAAATCTGCAGAAATAAAGGATTTTTCAAGACTCACGTTCTGGCATAGGCAATGTACTTCTTCAGTGTGGCCAGTGTGATCTCTCCCTCCACACCCTCAGTCTGAGTATGAGCACTGAGATGGACGTTCATCACGTGGCGGGCCAGAGTCTGAGAGAGAAAAGAAGGTCAATAGTGTTAACACTGCACTAGCCTGGGCAGTGTTCAGTATCCCTGTGCATAAACCTTCCCCTCCACACACACACACACACACACAGAACAGACTAAAGTGTGTTCCCTCACCATGTCTCTCTGATGGTCGTGGATGTCCTTGATGATAAAGATCATGTCAAAACGGGACAAGATGGTAGGCATGAAGTCGATGTTGTCCTCTCCCTTGGTGTCGTCCCAACGGCCAAACACAGAGTTAGCAGCGGCCAGCACCGAGCAGCGGGAGTTCAGGGTGGTGGTGATGCCAGCCTTGGCAATGGAGATGGTCTGTTGCTCCATGGCTTCATGGATGGCTACTCGGTCATCCTCTCTCATCTGAAAAGAAAGAGAGACACAGTTAAGTGTCTGCAAACAAACCAGTCAAGTATTCAGCAATTGATGTACTCTCTTGTCCATGTTTCCTTACCTTGTCAAACTCATCGATGCACACCACCCCACCGTCAGCCAGCACCATGGCTCCTCCCTCCATGATGAAGCCACGGGTGACAGGGTCCCTCAGGACAGAGGCCGTCAGACCAGCAGCACTGCTGCCTTTACCTGAGGTATACACCTGACAGAGGAAGAGAGAGAGAGAGAGGGAAGATACGGGTTAGCGCTTTCGATATGGGTCACTAGCATGCTGATAAATTAAATTGTCAGCAAATGAAACTTCTGGAATCCATCCTTGTAATTCTGGTCTAAATCTATGTTGAGGGAGTGTCATGATTGCGCTGAAATATATATATATTTTTTTCAATTAATCTTGGAATATACACACACATATATGAAATAATATATTAATTCATTCATCAAGCCCATCCTTACCCCAATGGGAGAGCACCTCTCCACAAACTTGAGCAGCTGAGACTTAGCAGTACCGGGGTCTCCCAGCATTAGCAAGTTGATGTCTCCTCTACGGGTCAGCCCGTCAGGCAGCCTGAGACAGGTAAGGTCATTACACATACACACTGGAGAGAAATGTACGCACATCAAAAATCTATTAAAATTCCACATGTCATTTCCAATGTTTATGACTCACCTCTTCCTGGAGCCGCCGAACAGCAGGCAGGCGATGGCCTTTTTCAGGTCATCACTGCCGTAGATGGAAGGAGCGAGGGAACGGGCGAGGGAGCCGTAGACGTCGGGGGAGGAGGCCAACGCTCTCAGCTCCTCTTCTTCCTGTGGGGAGACTGACCCCGTGGCCCCGCGACCTGAGAGAAAAAGATAGCATTATATCTATAACACTATCCCACATAGGACATAATGTTGGATAAGTAATCTAACCTCTAGTAGCCTTATCGTGCCTACCTGCTCCCTCTGTGTCCTGCTGAATGCCCACCACACGGAGGTAGGAGGAGCGGATGCCCACGCCTGCACTTTTATCTCTGCCCTTGCCCTTAGCTTGGGCCACCTTCTTGATTGAGTAGATCCCCATGATGGTCACTCTGTTCCCAGGGACCACACGGTCACACAGGTACCTGAGGGGAGGCAGAACATGAGCTGTAATGTGGTATGTACTCGTCGGTCTCACTTTGCACTGTGTGTATATATCGGCATGTGTTAATTGTATTTAATTGAGAATATTGAGGCACACAGACAATGCTGTGTGTGTGTGTTACCTGTCACAGTAGAGCTGCAGGTGGCGGGGCATCTCTCCGTGTGGCACAGCATCTGGAGACTCCTGCAAACGGAGGGTCTGGAAGTCCACACAGACACAACGGTCTGGAATTATGAAGTAGGGATCTATAGGACACCTCACCCTGCCTGCCTGCTCACTGAGAGAGAGATGTTTAAGAATGAAATCACACACAATGATAAAGCAGATGATTTTACACACACAATGACTTTATGCATTTTGTCCATGCACTGGAGTGTGCACACAAACACTCAACAACTCAGAGGGTTGCACTCACGTGTTGCACTTTCGGGGAAGAGCGTAGCCCTGCAGGCCTGGGGGCAGGGAGATGTTACTGATGACAGAGCGACAGCCACGACACTGCAAACACACTCTGGTGGCCTTGGCCCTCACAGCCGTGGCAGAGATGACGATCCCAGGGACCTTCACCAGCCTGGACACCTGCTCCGACTACCAGAGAGAAAGAGATGGAGAGTTCAGAGTCATGGCATGTTACATGGATGGAGAATTGAGGGAATCTTTCATGACACCTTCTACATGAACCAACTGAAAGCTGAAAGGCCCAGCATTGTATCCTCAGAGAGTCTCTTACCTTGAGGTTGCGGATGGAGGCAGGATGGGCGTCACTCTTCAGCATGACCTGGATTTCCTGCACTGTCTCCTCTCCCAGGGGCCTGGGACGGGTCACCTCGTCAGCCACCTCCTGGGCAGCCTCCTCCAGCTGCCAATCATAATGTCAGGGCTCAGTTTAAAGGGATAATTTTCAGATATAATTATTTGCCAAATAGAATATAAGATCAGTATGATACGATCAGCAACAGAAAATATAGGAATCCATCTAATCCATTAATTATTCAGCCTGCAATTTCTGCAATTAAAACTCCTCAAATTATTTGTCTGTTATTAGTCTATTCAATCTTCTCACCAGCGGCAGGTTCTCAGAGGGCAGCTTGTGCAGGCAGTCTGACAGGTCCTCGTCAAAGCTGGCCAGGTCTTCCATCTCCACCTCCACCCAGTACTCCCCCAGGGTGTAGTGTCTCTTAAGGTCATCTCTACACAGCAGAACACATGTCAACAATACAATATGAACAATAAGATAAATATCTCAAAACAGAATGCGAATATAATCATAAGGCAAATAAAAACGAACTACAAACTCAATCACAGGACCTTGAAGAGTCAAACTTTATTCCTTCAAGACCATTGTGGTGATCAGTGGTAGTTAGTTAGCTAACGTTACAGTAACTGGCTAACTGTTAGCTAACTAACTGGCTAGCTAACTTAACGTTGGGTATCTGTGGAACATCACACCAACCGGCGGTAGCCATCGAAAATGACTTCGTGGCACTTAATACAATCTCGATCTTACCTGTATTTATAGGTGAAACCGGTGCGATCGGTCCCAACTCTGAACTGCCGAAGAAATTCACGGAATCGTTTCTTGATCTGGCTCCGTTTCACTCCACCTTCATCCCCTAGTCCATCTCCACCGCCGAAGCTGTCACTGTAATAAACTCCCGGGTCGTCGAAACCAGACATAATGCACCGATTATATCTACAAAGTGCTAAAAATTAAGTATGCGTGCGCAAAGTGCAATAATCCTAAAAGCAAAACACTTTTTGGCGATCGACGCCAATGACCTTCTGTGAACAACGAATTCCACGCAAACTCTTTCGCGGCAAAAAATATCGTCACTTACCGGCGAGGTCTAACAGTGACGCTTTGCCATTGGGAGATATGATCGACTAGTGATAATGATTGGCTGAATACATTGCAGGAGGCGTATCCTGATTGTAGAAGGGTGGGACTTGCAAGAGTTTGTGGCGGGAAAAGAACGGGGATAAAAAATAAAATAAAAACATACGACCAAGCCAGGGACATTACATTGTGGTGGCTCTACAACAAACTGAAACAACAACCCTGTTCGTTGCGTTTACAAAGTTACTGTTGATGCAAGCACACGTTTATTGTTCGAAATAAAAGCAATACTTTAAAATATCTTCTAGCTTACCCAGTATTACAACCATATCTAGCTAGCTCCATTGGAAAATACCAACGTTTGTTAACAAAAGTATTTTATTCATTCAATTGCAACACAAAACACAAATAGTATTGACCGCAATTGAGCTTAATCTGTAATACATTACCCTGTATGTAATAAATTATCATTGTCGCACTGTCATTCATAGGCCTCCTGTGTAACCTGTAACCGCAGTCCAAACTCTGCAAGCTCCTTGTCTTTTTAACTTTCTTATTGGCAGCAAAATTATCCACGAGTTCTTCTATTTAAGGCAGAACTCCATGCTTCCTGCCTGTCTGTATGAAAGCATCCACAGCGTGGTCAATGTCCTGGTCAGTGTGGGCCGCTGAGATCTGAACCCGGATTCTGGCTTTGCCCTTTGGTACCACTGGGTAGGAGAACCCAATCACATACACTCCTGTGGGAGACAGAATAATGGGTACTTGTAGTAGATAGACATAACACTGAATACTACAGTTCTTCAAGAAAGGGCAGATTGGAGGCCTGATTCAAATTAATATTTTTTTCCAGCTCTTGTATTCAAGCGGTGTAGTTTGCAGCTAATAACCTATTAGGTCTCTGATTGTTGAATACAAAATATCATGAGTATCTCTGTCTCCCTTTACAGGTTGATGTGTCAGGACACAAACATGTGTAGTTTTGTCAAACAACACAATGCCACAGAGTTCTCCATTTGAGGGAACATGCAAACAGCATGCAAGAAGGTCCACCAGAGCTCTAGCCAGATAATCATTGGGCCTAGCTCCCAAGCGGACCTTTGCCCTCCCAGGCCCAACCATGGTTGCGCCCCTGCCCAGTCATGTGATATCCATAGATTAGGGCCTAATTACATTTATTTCATGAATTGTAACTCAGTAAAATTATTGAAATGGTCAATTATGTTTTAGTTCAGTATAGTTTAGATACCATGCAGAATAGATTTACAGATCAAAATGCAGTATTTCAGAGAACCAAACATTGGCCTAGTTTATGCTTCACAACGCATTTCTAAATTGCCTCTTCCATACTTTGGTTTTAGGCACGTTCGTTTTTTAAAATGTTGAACTTGGGATATCAATTCCTTGTATTAGGAAAAAACATACAGTTCAACTTCCCCTTGCCACAGCTGTTTGGAGCTCCTCTCAGCCCTTCGCTGTTCCGTGTAAAACCTGTGTTATTCAATCACAGAAATCAGTCATATTTGCAGAACCATGAAATCAGCCCACACGCTGAGCACCCATCTCTCAGAGTGAATAAAAACAAACTATTTTTAAGACTTCACCTGTGTTTAATGTTACAGTAATTCATCATGACATTGTGTAACATTTGATAAACTTCAAGTACTCCAGAAACAATTACGTTTGTATTGCTCTTCCTAAAAAAAGTGTCCTGTATTACAAATGAGATTCATCATGAGCATCACATAATTCATTTCCCCTAATTATAGCTTATTGCAATCTACTAACATTGTGTTTATCATGCCTGGATTTTCTGGAATGCACACCATTCAATGTTCATCTGAAAATATTGGGCATATTCCATTCTCTTCTAAGAAATGTAACAGGAATTAAACTCAATCATTGTGCAAATGTTTGTATCCGCAGCCATACCAGAGGAGGCTGGTGGTAGGAGCTATAGGAGGATGAGCTCATTATAATGTCTAGAATGGAATAATGGAACAGTACCAAACATAAGGAAACCACAAGTTTGACTCCATTCCACTGAATTCCATTCCAGCCAATATAATAAGCCAATCCTCCTATAGCTCCTCCCACCCGCCTCCTCTGCTGGATATCCATATACAGTGGCACGGGACGACTTAAGTTCTTATCATAAAGCACTCTTTTAGTGTAAGTTAAAAACACTTGGTCCAAGTTAATTTAGCCTTAACATAAAAATATACATTAAACATACTAGATGAAGACCTTAACCCAGGAGAGTTGAACATAAAGTAGTTCTGTAGTGTACCTGAGTGTCAGTAGCACAACCCTATTGTCAGGAGTTGTTGTTCCCACCAGTCATTTACTCACTGTATGTGCCAATCATACATTCATCCAGTTCAGTCCTCTCACACTATTTGGGAAAATGGCATTGGTTATGTGACAGGTTGCGGCTTGGCCTATGACTCGGAGTAGTTGTCGTCACGAGAAGAAGCTTTCAGGGACGGGAGTCGCTCCGCTGCTCTCACTCTTTCTGCCAGAAACCTGTCAAACTCTAAAAGGAGGGAGAAGGAGCCTTAGGCGGGCTTTTTTGGTCTCAAAAAGGATTACTCAGGACTTTGTAATAGTAAAAGGAAGCAAACTAAACTGTTGTTGGATCTACATAGCGATACCCAGGGAGTGGATGAGGAATTAAGAAATAGAAGCTCACCCTCACTTGTCACACCCTCTGAATCAGCCATGTCGTCCTCCTGTGACACACATGAAAGCCATGACTTATGGTCACGTCAACAGTCAAATGTCCAAACAAAATTGAATATGTTCAAAAATTCAGGAATGTTACATTTGCTGGGGTAAAGCACCATGCAGGCATTTTCAATTACTGTATACTATGTATAGTCCATAAAACCAAATTAGGACTGGCACTGGTATAACATGGAACCAAGTTGGATTCTGCTTGTATACCATGACATTGAGTGAATGCTAACAGTGACCCACCTCGTCCACATCCAGCCACTTCTCAATGTCATCCATCACAGACGTCTGACTCAAAGGGATCTGGGGGAGTTAGGCAAGAGGTTACTGTCAGGATGTACTGTAAGCCACTGTTTTCTTGTGACCGTCAGACTCTAGAGTACCTTTAGATTTTCTTGGGCAATCTACAAATAACCACCATTCAAGCATGCTGACCCCTAGTATTCTGATTGAAACCAGTTTATTTTAGACGGGGAAACAAGGGATCCATCCACCACCAAAGTTATGGCAGGGAAAACAGAACAGAGTAGAGTAAATTAGCAAACATAGTAATATTTTAGAGTCATGATTTAAAAGGGATACTTGGGGATTTTTGCAATGAGGCCATTTTGGACACAAATGGTGTTAACGAGTTCATCTGACTCTGGTGAAGTAGATAAAGGGCCTCATTGCCAAAATGTATTGCCAAAATCCAGAAGTATCCCTTTAAGATGTGCCAATACACACCATCTATCAGTTTCAGAAATGAACACTTATAAAACATGAATGCAAAAATCAAAGTAGGAAAAAAAATAATCAGATCAGGCACATCAGAAAAAAGATCATACAACCATCTCAGTACAAAACGGAAAGGAAACAATCATTCATTAAATACACACTAAACATGCTTGAATGCAAAACATCCCAGCATAAGCCCCAGGGGTAGAATGCAAAAGGAATGGCACTGTGCCAGCCAATCAGACCCACCATTCCCTTTTCCATCATCCAATCAAACTGTGTCGTGGAGCTGAGGGGGTGGAGTCTGGGCTGTCACCCTTTACACAGATAGACATTTATATATGAACAAAGATAGCGGTATGCCATAACACAAAACCATTGGGTGCATGCCATAACACAAAACCATTGGGTTATGAACAAGGAGACAAAACAGAGACACAGACAGACAATCTTATAGCACTAACAAAAGTGCCAATTTTGCATGTGAAATTGTGGCAGGACACAGAGAACATTGCTTAAACATATAAAGGGTAGAGGGTAGACCTACACATGAACTAAGACAAAGGGTTATTGTACATATTAGTGACACTTAGTAACACTCCACAGGGCATAAGGACTCCATGGACACAAGCAATGCCCTTCCTAAACAAACATCCTTTCAAATCTGTCCTGGGTTAAATCATTCTGGGGTTACTGACCGTTCCAGTGTTCTGTAATCTGGTGTTTTGTGCTTGAGCCAGACTGTCGGCAACACCTTCATTTCGCTCACTAAAACACACATTTCACTGCTTAGAAAATGATGCAGTTTACAGTGTACATACAGTAGTAGAATAATAGCCATCTCCACAAGTAACCATTGGCCAAAGTACGAACAACTTTATTAGAAAACCAAATACAGAGGAGAAATGTATTGCAAATGTTTGCACAGTTTTCTCACTAGCCATGTAAGCTTGCAGTTCATGTCAGACTCCATTCATAATCCTTATTGACAGAATGAATGGCACAAATATCTTGAGCCAGCCAGGTTCACTTCCAGTCTTGACTAGTGCACCAGCTTAGCTGGAGCAGGACTTGTAACCTAAACAAGCCAGGGATTGACAAGACAACCACAGGACTAGTCCATTTGTTATACAGTACTAAGCCATGAGAAAGTGTTGACACCTGCTTTAGAGACCTGCTTTAGTAAGCTCCCTCTCACTCTTGCTATGAGTCTGAACAATCCATTCTACCATGAAAGCAAAACCTGGACTTTTGTTGGAGCTGTCTATTACCTCGGTCTCGGTTGTGTCTGTGAGATGCTCCTGTTCTGTGCAAATTCATCAAATTCCCTCATACCTATGTGGAAAACAGGGTTAAGAGAATGAATTGTACTATAGGGACACATTGAGAACCTCTATCGAGGAACACTGTAGTTACTTACGGAGTCCTGTCATCTGACTAGACACCGTGTCCACTGTTGATCGGCTGAGCTGGCTGTGGGTGGGAGCTGTAACACCAGGCTTGATTGCTGCACTGAGGTCAATAAGGTTGACGTAGGTCGGGCTCTAGGTGATTGAGAAAATTGGGAAGTTGAACAGTACATACCTCATCCAAACATGCATTTGTGATAAGGGTAAAGGACCACAGATCCTTAAGAAAAAACACTTACCTGCAGTGTAGCTCTTTGTCTCTGAAACCTGGAAAGGAAATAATGAAAATCATACTGCTATCACAGCAGGAATTATTGACTGTATCTGATGTTGATCATTTAGGACAATACCTCTGGTAGCGAGTGAATGTGGCATTGATTTCATCATTGGCAACCAGCAGCTCCTCTGTCAGTTTCTCCTCACTGAGTCTTGGGACCAGCTCCATTATCTTATCCTGCATGTCTTTACATGCTGCATGCAACTCCTACTGACAGAGAGAGAGAGCAGGAGATACAGAGAGTCAGCAAAAAGACAGCAACGGACAAAAGAGAGATGGATACAAACAGATGACATGTGTCACAGCCATGGTTGGACAGTCATAGAGAGAGCCCAGCGAGTGAACCAACTAACCTGAAGCAGCTCTGTGTCTGAATGCTTAGCTGTTGCTGGATCCAGTTGAGACATCATATCTGACATCACTGAAAGGTTACCTCGAACCACTCCCAGGTCGGTCTTCAACTTTTTAACCTGGAATAGGAGTCAATGGCATCAGCACTCATATGCTAAACTGTGTGGGGTGGGGTTGGCATAATACTGTAAAGTATCAACTTTTATTATACATTCTGAATGTGAAACAAGTAACTGAAACATCCACAGTGCACAAGGTAATTGGATTTTAAAGTAATGCCCTGGAGTGAATTCAGCCTGCATGCAAAAGATTGTGTTACTAAAATAAAAGCCATGCCATTTTAGAGGCCCCTGTATGACGGGAGCATTCCAATCACCTGATAAGGTGTGAAGGTGAGGGGTCTGTGCTCGCTCTGTTGGGATGCAGGAAGCTGTGGTGATATGGGGACAGGCCTGGGGGATGAGGGTGCAGCAGATACAGTGACAATAGGCCCGTTATCAGGCACAGTCTGGTGGACAGAGCACAGGGACCAATTGAGTTAGAGACTAGTGTTAGGGAGTAGGGAGTTAAAACAGCTTTAGAGAGGTTTTGCAGAAAGTTGTGATCTGTATTTGTCATTGAGGAAATGCATGCATTTTCACCAGTCATTGTTTGAAGGTATACCCTATTTGGAGTGTGAATGGGGGAGTATCCGTCCAGTTCAGTCATGGGAAACTCCAGCCCTTTCCGTCTCAGGTCCTCGTACACAGAGACCACGCCCGTCAGAGCTGGCGAGCTGCGGAATGCGTCTGCCCATGCCTGAACAATAGACAAACACACATCATAAAACAGCACACACCCGACAATAGCTAGCTGTCAATTCCAACACAGCTCTGTGACTTACTGAAGGTATGAGTACCAATGCCATCTCTCACCTGTATAAGGCTGAGCACCCGGTCATGCAGGACCAGAGGGGGATTGTTCTTGGGTAAGATGGCCCTGACAAGAACCCCCTCAACAAACTCCCTGGTTGAGACTAGGACATGGAACCTGTGGCCACAGTTCTTCACACACGCTTCCAGCACCTGAAAACCAACATGACATAAGAGAGATGGAGAGAGAAAGAAAGTTAGGTTACAAGTTCATGAAGAAAAGGAAAAAGTATGGTGAATGAGAGAGGTAAATGTGACACTCACAGTCAATGCCAGCATGACCTCTCTGAAGTTCTTGTTTCCAACAATCCTCTTCTTTATTGCTTTGTATGAATCTCTAGGCCTGTAATCATTGTAGGTAAACAATCAACTTCAGACAACAAAAGAAGAATACAGTAAGCTGTCAAAGGAAAAAAACAGTCCATTATGTCAGAGGATACACACCCCTCCTCTGTCTCGTTGATGATGTCACAGATGTCCATGTTGAGAGCCCAGTCCTCCGACTGGAGACTGGAGCTGGTTGCATATTCTGAGAACAAAAACAATTGAGACATTGCACTTTATTTTGCATAAAATTATCTGGAAGACATAGTCACTGTGAAACGGTCTCTGCCTCATAACACAACTCTCAATAGTTGTTTATTAGCTTACTTTGATGATGCCTCTACTCATCCATGCCAGTTAAATCCCTATTTGTTTGTCAAACTCATTCTTTCTCCATCTAACTGACTGGTTCATGTGACCAGCATTATGTTCCTAGGCAGACGTTTATTTAAACAGATTAAATGTTCTGTCTTCATTCCTCTGAAAGGGAGGGGATAGAAACAGGACTTAGCTCAGTTTAGAAAGTAGAACAACCTCTCCTACATGTACTGTCTCATTGTGGTCATATACATTAAAATAGGCAGATTGTTTTTCCATCTATAATTATGTCACAGGGGGAGTTTAAGCTTAGAAGATAAAATAGGCCACTTGTAATCTACATAAAAACATGTTGGCAAGCAGATTAATTATTAATCAGCAACGTTACTCACTCAAACATCTACAGTATATATGTTATTCCATTATTTCTTAAAGGCCCAGTGCAGTCAAAAAATTAGATTTTCCTGTGTTTGATAAATATTTTCACACTATTTGTTGGAAATAATACTGTGAAATTGTGAAAACGATAATGTTCTTTTAGTGTAAGAGACCTGAAATTGTTGCCTGTTTAGGTGGATTTTGGCCTACCTTGTAAATGTGTTAATATATTAATAAGAAAGAGTACCAAACCTCTGCAAATAACAGCTAGTTTTCATCTCCCACTCACAGTCCTAGCAAAATTATTGCTTGAGAAATTGCTCTTTGCTAAGAAGTACATTGTTTATTTTTGACCATTTGAATTTAAAACATTCACAGTAAGGTCCTTAAATGGTTTGATATCGAGATAAAATTGGCTGCATTGGAACTTTTAAATAATTGTTTTAATTGTATTTATTTTAATTAACAACAAATCAATACATAAAGCACATGAGGGAACACAAGCATACATAGATTACAAATGGAAAATCAAGCTAGGGGGTACAATATCACATTACAATTATACAAGGACCTAAGGGACATACATATACTTACAATTATTTTTTGTTAGTAGAGCATTTAACCGTCTTAAAATACAGTTCAATTTCTTTTTGTAGGGTACGAAAATGTGGTTTTCTGTTTGTAAATTTACATTTGTGTATATGAAATTTGGCCAAAAGAATAATGAAATGAATTACATAAAAATGTTTCAGCTTATTTCTATTGTATGTAAAGAATCCAAACAGTACATCTCTCCACAATAGTGTAAAATCTTCATAAATGTGTTCAATTATAAACCTACTGATGTCTTGCCACAGTTTTCTTACATGCATACAATGCCAAAAAAGATGCAACACTGTTTCTGGGTGGTCATTACAAAAGGAGCAATTTGAGTTGATGTTTTCCTTAAACTTCTTCATATAGTGGTTGGCAGGATAATATTTATGAATAATTTTAACGGAAACTTCCTTAATTTTGTTAACAACACACAATAATGTATGTGGCAACATCCAAACTTTTTTCCAACAGATATTATCAATAAATCCATTCCAATAAGGCATGACATAAAGTATAGATACAACATCCTGCTGAAACAAGGTTCGTATCGCTCTGTTGTTGAATGGACCAAAAGAGAAACAAATCTTTCCAGAGAGATTAAAGTAGACGGCACGCGTCAAAATGATTGATTGATGACCTTACGTCATTTTGACCTTTGCGTGTCCGAATATGTGCCCCCTCCCCGTCCCCCCTGTTCCTGTGGTCACGTGTTATTTTGTGTTATTTCAGATCTCTATGTCATCCTTTGAAGTAGTCCAGTTGATGGATGTCTAGGGGCCTGGTTGAACTGTGGTTGTTGTGTTTGAACTTTTGGACCGGGTATGACCCCCCAGATGTATCGCCCATATGTGTATCTGATGAATCCGGAATGTCCTGGGCATATGCCTTATAAATGTCCAGAACAAGGTTTGTGAACCAAGAACCGTAAACGCTATTTTTTTAAACATGGATTTTGTGATCAGTGGCAAAGCTGTGATGACTGTAGCAACTGAAGCAGGACCGCGTCTGAAACATAGAGAAAGGGCAAAGTATACAGCTGCAATATACGATGCTCCAAAAAAGCGGTTTCTAAATGTGTATAGAACCCAGATACCGCCCGCAACTGCGCTGAAAGATGAAGTGCCGATGTCTAACGGCCAGCAATGGGGGTATCTGTTTGATTACTTGGCCTGTAGCGTGAAGCTCTATACGGTAGCCGAAGGAGAAGAATATACCGCCCAGACATTAGGAGTGGCCTATGGGGTTGAAGACTGGACTGTTTTTCGCCAGGTTTTGTGTCCCGAATTGAGCCGTCTCACCAAGGGTTACAGCGTGTTCACAGGCTACGAGACCCGTTGGGAAGGTACCCCGGACCCCTCTGGAAGAGTATTTCACCGGGTGAAAATACAGAGAAAGAATGGCCGTCCCTGTGGCTGCGTGGAGTTCTATATCAGCACCGAGGAAATCCGCAAACAAAACATCAGGGATGGAGGTTTGGTCGGTGATTTTAGGCTTCGAATGCTTATTCCCTTTAAAAGTTGGCCTTTATTGGAATTGAAAATGTTGGATGTGTTGGACGCTCTGTTTGTACAGAGCCAACAGCGGCAGAGCATTGTTCGGCTAAAGAAGTGCATAATCTATACGAATCCGGAGGATTACGACGCAAAGCAGCCCCAAGAAGGTACATCGTCAGAATGGGCAGTCCCCGAAGAAAACTAGGTAAACTGCGTAGTTAACCACGCCCAGATACCCCCGGGGCTGGTTCAACAATAAAAGGAGGTTCCTTTAAAACCTACAGTTCTTAACCTACGCATTAACCATGGATATTCCTAACGCATACCAGAACTCCGAAACGTCATGGGAGGCCGACACTAAGGCCTGTATACCGCGCAGCCCTACATTCTACTCCCCCCTGGCAAGACCCTCGACACCCCCTACATGTACACAGCCTGAGGACGTGTTTGATGGGGTGGTCAGTACTATTTTTGTGGACACCATCAAAGCCTCTGTAGCCACGCTTTTAGACGTGGTGATTGGAGAATATATACGAGAAAAATGCATCGGTTGTGAGATTAATCACCCCAGCCAGCGCCGGCATCCCTGCCTATACGACCCCCCAAGATACTACTTCTTCAACAATTTTGAGGCGCTGGTGAAAAGACTTTGGTCCTGCCGGTTAATACCATCGCTGGTCAGAGCCCTGGAGGCTATGGGCCTTGTGCCGTCTATCCCCAGAGTTTACGGGGTAACCGAGGCATTCCTACACGAACTGAAGGAGGCGATTCACATCCACGAGAAACTCAAAGAAATCCGACACACCCTGGTGGACGATAACAAATACCGGGAGGCTGTGGTGGCTGACGTGATGACTTTCTGGCTCGATAAACCCCAAGAGACCGAGTGACATTTTTGTTATTTAGATGTAGAGCAATGGGTAACTATGTGTATACGAGGTTAGATAGATTAAACACATTTTTTCTTTTGAGAGAACTTACAATTGTTATGCATCAAATTATTGAAAATAAAGTGAACAATGTATCGTTCTACACAACCCACAATTCCGGGACTAATGTAGAGAGGGTGTTGAAAATGGAACAAATCATGAATCATGTACGACATGCGGGCGAGTATCTACAATGGACACAAATGGTAACCCGGCTTGGTGGTGATTCTGAAGAACTAGAAACAACCTTGTCTAAGATTTTACTTGATTTGTTTGAAACACCATTTAATTGTAACATGTATCATATTTGTTGTTTATATACTTTTATAGCGGATGTGTGTGTTGTAAAAATTCAGCGAAACAAACCTGTTAATCTCAACCAAATATACCGGGTTTTGCATGATGCGGTCATTGAGAAAGCGGGGACATGTATCCTGCAACGAATTCTGAATTGTCTGTATGCGTAAGACATGTTTTCTTGAAAATAAAAACCCCCAAAATGAAATTGAACTGTTGTCGTTATTTGAAAGTGGCTCATTAACGTTATTGTACCTCAGAGAGGCAAGAAGGATGGCAGAGCAGATGTTGAAAAACATTTACTATAATCCCGCTAACCCGGGGGCTTATGGGGGTAAGGAACGTTTACAGAGAGCTATAGCCGAAGAAACAGGTAGCCGGTTAAGCGATGCTAAAGTAAACGAGTGGCTATCAGAGCAGGATGCACACACTCTGCATAAACCCGTAAGAAAACATTTTCCCAGAAATAGAGTTTTTTCTACCCAACCAATGTCCCAATTTCAGGCGGATCTATGTGACATGCAGGCCCTTGCAGATAAAAATGAGGGAAATCGCTACATGCTAACGGTTATAGATATTTTCTCTAAAATAGCTTTTGTCAGGGTCTTAAAAAATAAGGGTGGTGCAGAAGTGACCAGGGCCTTTGAATCTATCTTGAAGGAAGGAGGCGCCCCGAAGAAAGTGCAGACTGATGGCGGAAAAGAATTTTTTAATAAGACTTTTCAGAAACTCATGAAAAAGCACAATATAATACATTTTGCTACTGGCTCAGATTTGAAAGCTTCCGTTGTTGAACGCTTTAACAGAACTCTGAAGGAGCGCATGTGGCGCTATTTTACAGCGCACAACACGCATAGATATATCGATATAGTTCAAGATTTAGTAATGGGGTATAACAATAGTTATCATAAGAGTATAAGGATGAAACCCTCCGAGGTCTCTTCGGAAAACTCTTTTCAAGTCTTTAAAAATCTGTATGGTTTGCTCCCCCTTCGCCGTAAGAGAAAAATTAATTTTAAATTCGCTGTGGGGGACTTGGTTCGCATATCCAAGTTGAGGGGTGTTTTCGATAAAAGATACATGCAAGGATACAGTGCCGAGCTTTTCACGATTACAGAATGTCTGCCGCGCATACCCCCGGTCTACACATTAAAAGATTATGACGGGGAAATTATAGAGGGATCTTTTTATGAGAAGGAATTACAGAAGGTACAGGTGGGTAAAGACAAAGTGTTCCACGTGGAGGAGATTCTAGCTCAAAAGAGAGAAAAGGGTCAAAAATGGGTGTTGGTCCGCTGGAAAAACTGGCCCCAAAAATTCAACAGCTGGGTATTAGAGCAGGATGTGGTGGAGGCCTCGGGGTTAATTTAAACCCCCAGGCATGATAAAATACAGCCTCAGTCGTGTGTACACCGGAGTGCATAATGGAACACAGCGGCTTCTACCTGACTCTCCCCAGTAATGCGTCCGCACATATATATCGTAATAATCAGAGTTCGAATTATACAACCAATTTTCCAAAGCCTATAGAGTTATCCGAGGCCTGGGAAGTAGGTCTCAGCGAGATTACATACCCCCATAGTTGGTATAATATCAAAGATAAGGACCGGGATTTTTATTTCAAAAAGTTATCGGAACCTGCAAAACTTATTAAGGTTAAAAAAGGGTTCTATAGAACCGTAGACAGGATCGTCTCCGAGTTGAATGAACGCCTATCGCAGAACAGGATGGAAATATTCCTGTTGTACAACCCTATACATAAACGTGTACAAATCTCAGGAGATGCTTCCGGGGGGATAAAGACCGGCGGTAATCTAGCATACATTTTGGGGATGGGTCCCGATAAATGGACGTATGTGACCGATAAATTATTCCCATTCCCCGCGGATATACATGCAGGATTTTACAACATATTTGTGTATACCGACATCATATCCTATCAAAGGGTCGGAGACAGCTGTGTGCCACTCCTGAGAACGGTTCATATAGACGGAAAGGATGGGGACATAGTCACTGTCACCTACGACAAGCCACACTACGTACCTGTAAGCAAGAAATATATTGAAAACATTCTTGTTGAGCTTAAAACGGATCAGAACGAAAACATTGAATTTACTTATGGTAAAACGATTGTAAAAATCCACTTTAGACCCACCAAAACCTCTCTACATATATAAGTATTATATATTTTATATAAGACATTTAAATTAAAATTATGGAACACCGACATCTCGACCCTAACCGGTATGTCTCATACTATGTTGATCAGGTGGGTAATGGGTTACCCGGCTATTATGGTTCCCCCACCATGTATGGTTCGGGGATAGGAGGTATATTTCGTAACCTCTTTAGGATGGTTTTACCGTTTATGAAGAGAGGCCTCAGCATAGCCAAACCGCATTTAAAATCAGCAGCAAAAAATATAGTAAGTGAGGTTGTAGCCAATGCTATGACCCGAAGGGCGTCACCAGATGTCGAGAGTCAAGAAGGCTCAGGGTTGATGATGTTGTCTCGAAGAACGAAAAAGAGGCCTCCGGGTATAAGGCGCAGGCCTGCGCCTAAAAAACGGAGGTTAACGGTTGAAAGAAACTCAGTTAGTCAAAGACGGGGTAAAGTGAGGAGGTCTGGACCAAAAACGGTAAAAAGAATACTCGGAAGTATTTTCTAAAAGAACAAGCAACATGGCTCTTTTACACCGCATGTCCTCTGAAGCTATAAAGACAGAGCTCGATCTTTTCACGGCCCCCTTAACCCAACATTCAGTAGAGAGGTCCAGTTATGTGGAGATAGCCCCACTCTCTGCCATTACAGACAACGGGCCCATAGAGTTTTTTATACCAGGCCACGGTGACAACTATCTGGACCTCAACAACACCTTGGTGCATTTGCGTCTAAAAGTGACCAAAAGAGACGGTACTGATATTGCAAACGATGCCAAAGTGAGTCTCATTAATTACCCCGCGGCCACCATCTTCTCCCAAGTGGATGTGACTTTGGGGGAACGTCTAATCAGTCAAAGCAGTGCCACATACCCATACCGGGCCATCATGGAATGTTTACTCAACTACTCGGAAGACACGCTCAAGACCCAATTCAGCGCAGGGCTGTTTAGCAAGGATACTGCAGGAGCCTCTATGGAATCGACAGACCCATCCACCGGTGCAAATAAAGGACTGGAGGCACGGGCTCGCTACTGTGCAGAATCTCGAGAGTTTCATCTGCTAGGCCCTATACACTCTGACATTTTCTTTCAAGAACGTTTACTCTTAAATGCGGTTGATTTAAGACTAAAATTAACCAGGGCCAAGGATGAGTTTTGCCTAATGTCTGCAACGGACGGGGACTTTAGCTTAAAAGTGTTGGGGGCCACGCTTTTTATTAAAAAAGTGTCTGTATCTCCGGCCGTTCGTCTGGGTCACTCACAGGCTTTGATGAAAGGAAATGCCCTTTACCCTCTCCAAAGAATTACCATGAAAACCTTTAGCATACCTGTGGGCAGCAGAATCTGCAGTCAAGAAAACCTATTTCTAGGGCCTTTACCGCGATATGTGGTTATAGGTTTGGTTGATCACGCCTCCAATACGGGCAGCTTAAATAAAAACCCATTTAATTTTCAACACTTCAATGCAGAGTATGTAGCTCTGTGTCAGGACGGACGTCAGGTCCCTGCTAAGGCTTTCCAACCGCAATTTAATAACAACATATCTGTGCGAGAATTTTACAATCTATTCCTGGCTACCGGGAGGCATCTAAAAGATCTCTCTTTACCTATTGACAGAAATGATTTTGCAGAGGGTTACACAATGTATGCTTTCAATTTATCCCCTGATGATGACACCTCGGGAAATCTTTCGGTGGTGTCCCAAGGTAACCTCAGGCTGGAGATGCGTTTCCGTACACCTTTAGCCTGTACCGTTAGCATGATTGTTTATGCCTGCTCTGATTCAATCTTGGAGGTGAATAGCCGAAGACAGGTTTTAGTAGATTATTATTAAGGATCGTTGAGCAAAGACATGAATACCCAAGAGTTGGAAGGGCTCATGAGCCGACTGATTGGAAAACAATTTTGCGGCGTGTTGGCTTGTGATGAATTACCTATGGAGAAATGGATGGTGCGGCCTGCCATGTTTATTGTCAATACCCATCCTAAACACATGCCGGGTGAACATTGGCTAGCTGTGACATTAGAATCGGAAGGAGGAAGAAAAATCTCAACTTTTTTTGATTCCTATGGCTTTCCCCCGGGTTTTTCACATTTCCCTAAATCTATTAAAGAATTTTTGACCAAAAACGGCTCAAAGATATACTACAACACCAAACAGGTGCAAGATAACCTTTCCACAACATGCGGTCACCACTGTGTATTCTATCTATGCCAAAGAGCCCGGGGAGTTTCTTTTGAAGATGTTATGTCTCTTTATAAGGATGATTTAAGAAGTAATGATAAAGTTGTAGCTTGTTTTGTTAGAAAATATCAAAAGTGTTCAAATGTGTATCATTTAAGAACGTGTAATCAAGGCGTATGCTCACGTCAAATGTTTCAAGAATGCCACAAATGTTAAATTGCTTATTTTTTCAAATAAAATTTATTGAATTTAATCATAGTCATTCAAAAGTCATTCAAAAGTCTAACCACCCAGAGAGATCGGGATTAGGGAAAGGTCCGGAGGCGTTCAGGGGGGTAAATGGGTTATCGTCATTCATTTCATAAGGATGCGAGGGTTTTGGGGCGTCTTTAGGGGTGCTGTATTTCGTTGAAGGTGTGTGTTTTAAAGAGTGAATCTGTTGACGAGTCTTATAGTTGGGTACACCCGAGAGGGGTATGTTGAGGATGGCCAGGGCCTTAAGAAACTGAAGCCATCCTGGAGGTCTTCGGTCATCAGCAACCTTGTGGGCAGATGTGGTACTTTTAAGCAAGTCCAGCATATGGGAACCTTTGACAAGCGAGCCCTGAAGGATAAACTCTCCTTTGTCGTTCCAAGTAGCTGCCCCCTTTGAGTCTTTTAGCTTGTTCATAATGTAGCTAACATTTTTCCTGTTACGTGCCGGAACATGGGCTAACATGTCATGCATAACTTTATCTTCAACAGGCGTTTGAGCTTCAGACGTTAAGCTCACAGGTACCGGCATTACAGGGGCGTGGCTCTCGCTAGGCTCGTCATCTTTTAAAGGGTCCTGTAGGGAAATAGTTAAATGGCCTGTCTCTCTCTCCCCTTGTTTCACCAAGGACAAATACCTTTGCAAGAGGTTTGTGTATTTTTGGACCTTATCATAGGGGTTCAAGCCTTTTTGATTCAAAATATCCTTCATGGCCGTATCCAAATCATTTTCAGCTGTTTGTCTGATATTTTCGGGACCCTGCACTTGTTTTTTAAGTCTATCCAACTCTTGTTGTGGCACCAGATACATTTTATTGGCCATCACCCTATGTGTTCAACCCCCACGTCGGGCTGCAATAAGGCTGGTGATGAAGGGCACGGCTATACTTAGTAAAGGTAGAAGAAAACCCCCAGACTGTTGTATGCTATGTCGTTTCTTTTGAAGACTGACCCTTTTATTGGCAAAGAGCTTGATCGC
The DNA here is from genome assembly GCF_045791955.1 of Oncorhynchus clarkii lewisi. Taxonomy (NCBI): domain Eukaryota; kingdom Metazoa; phylum Chordata; class Actinopteri; order Salmoniformes; family Salmonidae; genus Oncorhynchus; species Oncorhynchus clarkii. The sequence continues at coordinate 78,718,680 of NC_092158.1, forward strand.
GGTCTTTTGTCTCTTTAATTTTTTCAATTGTGTCAGGGTGAGTGGAATGCGTCCTTTGAGAAGATTCAAAGCAATCTCACATAGGGATAATATTAGATCTGAAGAACAGTGACCCAAGATGGCCTTCCGTTCATTAGATGTAGCCCCAACTAGGCTTCTCAAGAGGGGCAAGTTTCTTTTTAAACGCAGAGACATAGCGGTTACTTTTTAGGTATGTACGCAGCCGGCCACTCCCACGGAAACAGACCTGTTCGTAGCCTAAGGTGTTCTGGAGTATTTGCTTTTAAATCCACGATTAAATAAGAAAATGGCGCTTTGGTAGCGTCCTCGTAGCTCTCCATAAAGTAGGATTTCCTTCCCGGGTACATCTGCTGAGCTAGAGTGTTAATTTGTAGTTTGTCTCTAGGATTTTTGAACAAAACCATGTAATTGGCGTTCAAACTGATGGTGCGGCTATTTTTACCTTGGTGAAACACATTCTGCACCAAGTAAAGCACAGACAGGTTTCTATGATGAGTATATTGGGTAAATGCTCGGGCAATTTCAGGATGTTCGCTACCTGCAAATAGCATATCGTCCAAAACCAGCAGATTGTTTTTATGAGGAGGTAAAAGTTCATCATCAGACAGGGAATCAGGTATTCCTTCAACAAACTTGATTTTTATTGTCTTCAACAATTCATCATACAGAGGTTGATAACAAGAATAACACCACACAACATTATCAGGTTTTTGAGATAACACATGTTCAGAATTCTCTAAAATACTTTTTACAAAACAAGTTTTACCACTATTCGAAGGCCCTGCGATTAAGGCCGAAAATGGTAGTTGCAACCGGGGGTCAAAACCTTCTACAGCAGTCATTATATCTTAAGCTTTAAGACACCCTGTAGCTTGTAGCATAAGTCTGTAGCCAAAGGGACAATGTGGTCCAGTCAGGCAAAAAGCAGTCTCTCGTCATAGACAACCCTGAAGCTTTTAGTAAGTGGGGGCCTTCCTCAGATGGAAGCCCTTTTTTAGACCTAACAATCTTTTTTTTTTTTTTTGTAGGAGCTCAAAATCTCCAAGTCACTATTCCTGTCATTTAGGCACCCCTCGACCAAGCGTGTGACTGATTCAAAGTTTTACACGCGGGGCATTTTCATAGTTTTGAGTCACGCCTGACACCCTGCTGCATGTAGCATAAGTCAGTAGCCAATGTGGTCCCGTCAGGCAAAAGCCTTCTCTTGTCATAGACAACCCTGAATCTTTTAGTGAGTGGGGCATTCCTCAGATGGAAGCCCTTTTTATCTCTAACAATCTTTTTGTAGGAGCTCAAAATCTCCAAGTCACTATTCCTGTCATTTAGGAACCCCTCGACCAAGCGTGTGATTGATTCCAAGTTTACACGCGGGGCATTTTCATAGTTTTGAGTCACGCCTTTGGCTTTCAAAACCACGTGATTGTCCTTAGTTCTAAAAGCATAGCTTTTAGGACCACAGGAGGACCATTCGGTGATATGGTCACCCTCTGCGAGTTCACTCGTTAAGCCACCCAGATAGTTGCTGAGTGGGGGGCTCCAATCCCCCGGTTTGCTTACATAGACCACAGAGTCTGTGTCGTGGTAAAGAACCCGCCTCTGAAGCTGCTCCATGAGCTTGTACAGTTCAAGTCGGCCATAGGCCGTGGTAAATGCTGCAAGAAACACATTTACATTACCCGGAGGTAGAACCCACTTCTTGTTACGTCGCCATTGCACCAAGGCAATGTCTTGACTCAAGAATGAAAAATGTGAAATTTCGTATTGGTCCGAAAAAACAAATTCCAAAAATTCTTCCGGGTCTTTAATAATCGACGTTGTTAGCATATTACACCTCTGCGCTAATTTGCCCCAAAGCGAGTTTAAGTACAATTTCGACACATTTCGTTTGGTTTTGTTGACCTCTATTCTGTCAGGGTCAAGAAGGATGCCTTCTCTGTCGTGATAGTCTTGAATGTACCTGTCTTTACTCTCTTGATCTGTGACCGATGCAGGATAGCCTGAAGCCATTTGCTTACATCTCAAGAAGGTTTTGATGTACTCTTTAAAAAGAGTGTCTGATTTCTTGGTAAAGTTCCATACTTCAATGATTTTGGCCACACGATACCCCATCTCTAAAGCCTTAGAGAATTCAACTGTGACCCACACCCCTGTCAGGGCTCTTTCTTGATCTGAGTGATCACATGGGGTTTGCTGTATGTTTTCACTGCATGTGCGACAAAGGGGAAAGAAAAGTTTTCCTTGAGGGCCCCTGTAAGGCAACACAGGTATAAACAAACCCCTAGGAGGGTAGACTGTTGCTTTGATCAGACCAAAATAGTTTTGGGGTAAGTCAAAATCCCGATGAATAATTTCTGGATGCCCTATAGGATAGCATGAGGAACTCATTACATGAGGATAAAGGGATGTAAAATCTACATAGCCTATTGTCTCGTCGGGTTGCGCTACATACCGCAATGTCAAAGCATTGGTACGGCCGCCATACAAGGCCTGGCGCGGTTCCAGGGGCTCAGGGGTTTCAAAGCTGGAAAGGAAGGCTTGAACATTAGGATCAGACTTTTTGAGGGCTGTCCATTCGTGCTCCCACAAAACAACCACTTTTAGACCGTAAGTAGCCTGTAAAGAATCAACTTTGTCTTGAAACTCTTGGTACATTTCCCCAAAAGTCTTTTGGGTTAGGACACACAGGGTCTGGGGCACAAAGCAAGATTTGCAACCATGGAAGAAACAACCGTTGTACTCATACGCGGTCTCAACCCCGTCAATCTGTGTGTAGCCATCTACATGGTAAGAGCCAAATGCCTTCTCCCCTCGATTCAAAGCATGTTGAATAAAAATGTCTTTATCCTGGGCCATATACTCTAACCATTGAATGGACCCACTAGAGTATGACTTGAATTGGCGTCGGTAGTTGTCAGGCGAGGGAATGGCTATTGAAGCGGGCGGCAAATAGTGTGTACGATAGGTTTTCATGCATGCCGATGCAATAGTTGTACAACTCCAGGGGTCAATACCTGCATCTTTGATTACCTCTTCTCTGAATCTGAGGCATCCTTCACGAAGTATAACCACATCATTGTCACAGTATGATTCCATCTCTTTATGGAAATCAAAGGTGCCATGTCTTACTGTCTCGTACCACGTCATGAATCTCTCACGCTCTTTGGGAGACATTTGATCACACCCGTACATTTCAGGGCTGGGATATGATCCGACATAATGTAGATTCTCATCAGATGTGAAGAAGTGGGGGAACCAGCCTTTCACAGAGTTTTCAAAACCCAAGGCCTCTGGCATTTGAGCCAATCGCATGGGTAAGAAGCTTACACTGTCAATGTATCTCTGGTTGAAGGCTGGGTCTACAAAACACAAGATTTTACTACCTTGAGCTATGACCCAGGGTGCCACGCCTTGCTGTATCAAGGGATTCAGAAGCAGGTAAGAATCGTAGGCTCTAGCATTGTGGGCTATAAACGTAAAGTTTCTGTACTGTGGCTTTCTAAAATGTTTTAGAAAGAGTAGTGCACAATTGGATCCTTCTGCAGACCACTTTTCCCCCTTGAATGTCATGGTAGATACAAAAATAGGCAAATGATCCCCCGATTGCTGATTTGTCTCAAAATCATAGAACACATATTTCTCTGAATGTTCATCTTCAGCCAAGGGTTGAATATAACACTCGTGTGGCACTTCTTGAACCACTTCAGCGTCTCTGCTTTTCAAAGGCCCTTTACAGATTGGACAATGAATGATTCCACACACATGTGGTTTAGGGCTATCTATTTTAAGGTTGTAATTGCAATGACATTTTGGGCATTTCTTGTTAATGGCACAAATGCTTACAGATTTACAGGCCTTAGGGTGCCATGTTTCAATTTTGTGTTTAGCGTAACAGTAGGTCGAACGACATGTGCGGTGGCAATCAGCACAGGGTGTCAAGTTTAAGGGTTGCATTGGGCACTCTGCATCTTGACATACCGAACAGTTATAACGGCACGAGTGCCCCCCCTTTCGGGTGTAGCCGGTATGGCATGATGGACACACATAGGGGGTCCCGAGGAACGCCGTGATGTTGGTAATGGCGTAGTAATGTTCGTTTTGCACATAAAAATACAGAATCTGCGGGTGCGGTTGGGGGGTGTTTTGGAACTTCAAGAGAGATGCATTAGCTCTACTGTGGTACAAAACCACAATCTTGATATTCAGAAGGTTTTCAAATTTGAATATGTCGGAAAAAGCAACCCCCTCATGTATACCGAGACCCACCCCCGTTTGGATCTCTCTAGCCTTTTGCAATGCCGTCAGATCAGTACATCCTGGGTTAAGTAAATGCGCTAGGCCTATTGCAAAACATAGTTTATTATCGGGATTGTGAACGTTTATGAGGTAGGCCCTTTTATTGCTTAGGATTTCCGATTGCATTAGGCTATCAAGCTTCCTTCTCTGCCCACCACCCCCCTGGGGTTGACGTATTATTTGAACTACAAGCTCGAGGGTTCGATCGGCTATGATGGCAAAATTTGACTGAACAAGTCGTTCTAGCAGCGCGGTAAATTGTTCAAGATCTGCTTCGCCATTGGGTAAAATAAGAGATACTGTGTTATGCAGACTATCTCCACAAAGTTCCAACTGTAGAACATCCCGTGGTTCGCCATAATCTCTAGCCGTCTCTAACAGATCGTTCAGAGTGTCCGTTATCATCATGTAAAACAACGCATAGTCAAGATTCTGATTCACCCATAGGAAATTGAAAAACTGTCGAATCTCTGTATTGTTGAATTTATTCCGGTACACAACCCGGACACGTCTATCAAGACCATCTCCCGCCAGATGTATTAGACAATTTTCCAATTCCCCAAAAACATCTTGTGGCGTTTCAGACTCTACGGACCTGGGCGATATTGGTTGGTCTATCTCTGTTGGGGTTGCCGGGGCCGAAAATGTCTGACTCTCGTTCAGACGATTAATTAAGGTTATGAGGGCTTCGGGAATCTGTGATAACAGGTTTTCATCGGGCCCCCCTGACTCGTTCATGCGATTAATCATTTCTAGGAGTTCGGCTGGAATCTGGGATAATATGCTTTCATCGCACACCCCAGACTCGTTCATACGTGTAATAACTTCTAAGAGTTCTGGCGGGATCTGCGCTAAGAGGCTTTCAACTGTCTCACCTTGTTTCTGTAGTTCGGCCATTTGGATAATTAAGGATGTGCGTTTTTGGGTCTTTCGGGAATGATGGGTGGTTACATGTATGATTTTAGCGTCTGTATTTGCGTTTTTTAATGGGTTTGCTGTTTAACATGCGGGGAATTGTTCTATGCCAGAATAACATATCGTCTCTGTACTGTCTCTCAATTAAATCACCCACTCGTTTGTATAGCAAAACATTCCTTGATTTCAAAGCCCTGGAAAATAATGTGAAAAACCTTTCTTGTTCTACTGCAGGTACTGATGCCGTAGAATTGACGGGGTCGATAAGGTTGGCCGCATCACAGAAAAGCTGGTCGTCAACATCTGAAATGTCATTAAAAACAGGTCTATCGGTTGTTTCATCGGGAATGTTCGGGGCGCCGGAATCCCCCAGCTCTAGGTGTATGTGTCCGTCTGTGCCGTTTTTCGCCGGGGCTGAGTCTGAATGAAAATAATACATACAAAATTACGTTATTAAATATAAAATATGTTAGATACATAAAATGTCAAATACATTTCAGGTCTAATAATATATATATATTAACAATACATCGTTAAAATACCTAGGCTTTTTTGGCGCTTGTTCTGACGAATTGCTGATACCGAGGGCTCTGGGCTTTTTTCAGCTAGCGTTCCCGATTCTGCAGGGTCTGTCTCCGGGCAGTCTGAAAAAACATTATTTGTCCTTGTTTTAACATATTCTATCAAAAGAGGTATAACTAATAAAAAGACGTATAACACATAACATAAACGTATAATGGTCTCATACCATGTCCTTGGAGCGCCTGCTCGCGAAGCCTCAAGTTCCCGGCCCAGCCGTACTTTTCGGGTGGGGTTGAATCTGAGCAATGTACTTGGGCCACAGTTGTGCGTTGCCTGTTGGGGTCTGGAATATGTCGTGAGGGGGTGGACGTTCCCGGTGAGTTTGAAAAAACGCGCGTACAGAACGGTAGAATTGCATCCATGTCACTCGTGTCCGCTGTCCATAACGAATCCTTTATCATTCTTGGCGGTATGTCGACTGTAAATACATAAAATCGTTTTTAAAATAGTACACACTATTTTTTATATATAAATATTCTTGGGTATGTGTTTAATTGTAAGGACTTACAACGAAAAAAGTCTGATGGCGACTGACTGCCTGATTTTTGAGAGTGTGTATCCCCCTCATGTTGTTCCAGATCAGGTAAACCGTGTAAAAGCTGCGTAAAGGTTTGGGACTCTAGCCACCGTTAGACAATATTAACCGTTATACGATATATATACACTTTTTAACACATATTGGCCTTTGGCCTGAAATACCCAAATAACTCGGGGTTTGTTATTACAATAATATTCAAACAAATCTTAAAATATTCTTCTCATTTACTCACCTCCAGAAATATCCATTAGGAGGGCTTTACAGCCTATGCTATCTGTCCTGGCAGTTAAATATTCGGGCCTTTGGGTTTGCGCTAAAGCCGTGCTAAACTTGTTAAAAATAGACGTTCTGTCCCTAACTTGTTAAAGTACGGAATGAGTTTCGAGAGATAGCCTGTATGCAAACAACTGTATGTTTGCTTTAGACCAAAAGGCTGTGAATTCAAAGAACCGTTCTGTCATGCGTTTTGTTTGGGGGGTCCTGGGGGGCGTTGATTAGATATCCTGGTTTAACCCCGGGCGGTCGGCCGATACCTTGACAGGCCATATGCTGGATAGTTCAAACTTTGGGATTTCAAACGATTCTCTACAGATGGGACCCCATGTTGAACCCACACAAACAAACCCTTTGTTTTTTGAAACGCACACACACACTCCTGCTGCTCCTTCACCCGCACACTCATGCACGCACCCTGATTTTCAATGTCTTTTTCTTCGCGACCGAGTTGGCTGAAGATGTGAAATACCGTTTCACATAGTTACGGGTGAGATACAGTTTTTTAAAACTCCTTTTATTGAATTCCAAAATA